>NC_085860.1:18808841-18813841 GCF_034702125.1 Engraulis encrasicolus
CGGTTGATATTCAATCAACCCAAAAGGACCCATGTTACTCCTCTATTTATTGAGTTGCACTGGTTACCGATCGCCGCCCGGATCAAGCACAAGGCATTGACCCTTGCCTACAAAACCATCACAGGAACTACCCCAGCTTATCTGAAGGACCTACTAACGCCTTATGTTACTGGAAGAGAACAGCGCTCATCCAGCACAAGCCGTCTGGCTCTGCCATCCAGTCGCTCTAGGTACTCCCAGTCAAGATTGTTCTCCGTTGTGGTACCCAAGTGGTGGAACGGTCTCCCAGAGGCAGCAAGACTAAGCACATCTCTTGCAGCCTTCAAGAAACAACTAAAGACCTTCCTCTTTCGAGAGAATCTACTAGACTAATGCTTAAGCTGGCCTTGCCCCAGGGCAGACTCTTGACATGATGTTAAGTTTAGTTTAGTTTGTGTGTGTGTGTGTGTGTACTCGTTATTTACTCTTTATAAAAAAAAAATATATATATATTTTTTTTTTTAAATAAATAAAAAAATAATAATAAAAAACCTAACCCCTCTCTGCAACTGCACTTGTTGTTCTGTATATCTCCTGTGCACTTTGTATTTGCTTGTGATGTGGCTTGATTATGTCCTCTTTTGAAAGTCGCTTTTACAAATGCAATGTAATGTAATGTAATGTAATGTAAAGATAAAGACCTTTATCCATGTGAGTGTATTGAACAGCCCTTTCTCCACATCTCTCTCTTCCCCCTCCTGCAGAGTGAGTTCCCCCACATAGCCCAGTTCTCCAGCCTGTCCCCCATCCCCGGCTTCACGGCCTGGCTGCAAGGCATGCTGGGTAGCAGCCGCGGGGGAGGCGGTAAGTTTGAAGTAGGCCAGACGGCCGAAATGTCACTTAGGAATAAAACATGGAGCAGCATGCATTTGCGGCATTTGCTTTATTTTCTTTGACATGTGTATGCACAAGAAGCCAGCACCTCAAGAAAGACTTAATTGGTGTGCGATACCTCTTGTTTTCTAGGCGGCGGTGGTGGTGGCACCATCAGCGGCGCGGACCTGCTGTCGGAGCAGGAGTGGCGCGAGGTGGAGGAGACGATGGGAGTGTCCCCCGGCGCCCCCGCCCTCGACGCCCTGCGTCGCCTCTTGGCCACGGGTGACTGGCATCGCTCGGAGCGGCTGACGCGCAGCCTGGAGCCGGCCCTGATGCGGCTGTGCGCCTGGTACCTGTACGGCGAGAAGCGGCGCGGCTACGCCCTCAACCCCGTGGCCAACTTCCACCTGCACAACGGCGCCACCATGTGGAGGCTGAACTGGGACGCGGACACCAGCCCGCGCGGCGTGGCCAACTCCTGCGGCATCATGGTCAACTACCGCTACTTCCTGACGGAGACGGCTGCCAACAGCGCCTCCTACATGCAGGGGAAGGTAGTGACGGCCTCAGACCTGGTGCTGGCGCTGGTGGCCCAGTTTCAGCAGAACAGCAAGCTGTGAAGCGCTGACGCAAAACGCTGACGAAGGATGCACATTACATACGCGCACGCACGCACGCACACACACACACACACACACACACATACAAATACATGTATACAACCACTGTGAGCGCAAATGCTGAGGGAGGATGCACATTACACACACACACACACACACACACACACACACACACATAAATACATGTATACAACTACTGGAAGATACACAGGTGTGCACTCGTGCACTTATGCATACAGTCATACAGAAATCTACACAATCTCTTTCTCACACACATGCCCATACCTTTACAGATGTGTCTGCAGCAGATTCATGCATATGTATGCACTACACACACACATGCATACAGACAAACTGTCCTCTACACACAGTATGCACAGTATGCAATACAATATGCACAGCTGAGCAGTACGCATATATACTGTACATATATACAGTATACAGTACACTGCCATCTACACACATAGAGTATACAGACACAGAGTGTCACTCACATTCACAGATAAAAGCCTGAATGAACTGAACTGAATGAACTGAACATAATGGAAAAAAACGTAATTGCACTGGTGTACAGATCCTCCGTGTACGCCTTTTTGAAGTGTGCCATCCGCTGCCTCCCTGGCGGGCCTCTCATTTGAGTGCTTGTTGAAGACAGCAGGATATCTACGTATGTGTCCAGGGAGTGTGTGTTTCAGTGAAGTGGAGACTGCCTTTGCTCTGCTCCGTATCGCACTCAGCCAAATGCAGAACTTTTATTTTGTTTTTTGGGTTTTTGTTTGTTTTTCCTCTTCCTCTTTTTTTGGTTTGGCTATTGTTGTTTACTTAGTTTTTTTTCTGAGGCACCCTGAGCACTGTCTTCTTTTGCTCGGAACATGCTTGCTGCTGGATGCGTGTACGTGGGCCATGCGGATTTCATTTTCAATTTTGTGCGTGGGAGAACACGTGACACAAGGTACACAGACGTGTGTGTGCGGCGCAATATTGACAAAGCTGCGAGGAGCGGTCTTCTGAACGTTTGAGGTTGTGGAAGAGTCAGTGGTGGAAAGCATTAATGAGAGCCCCATTGGCTATCGGCCCTTTAGACGATGCCTCCCCATTGGCTATCTACCCTTAAGACGATGCCTCCAGTACCCTGCAAAGTGCTCCAGTCATCCTGAAGCAAGTTTGTGCACATTTGTAATTTAAGACCTACAGCAAGCATGTCCCTGGCCTTAACCTAAGACCTGGGGCCTATAGTCCAAAGCTGGTTCAGGAGTAAACACGGTTAAGAGGTATATCATTTAATAGAAGAGCCTGAAGTCACGTATCTTAAGAAAATGAGGACTCCAGGCTCTTCTACTAGATGATTTCCCGCTTAACCTGGTTTACTCCTGTACCAGCTTTGTAGTATTGGCCCATGCACAGTAAGATGTGTCATACGGGCTGATGACTGCATTGAGATATCCCATAGGCCTTTGCACTTAACTGTGGGATATGAAAGACAAAACATGTTTGAAATTGTATTTGTAATTTATGATAATTCCTCATAATAAATGTTTTGTTAATATAATAGTACTGTGTTGACGTGTGATTGAATACATTTATGGGTTTTTCTGTGTTGTGTGTACAGTATACAGACAGTGTGTGTGCATACCGTATGCTGTGTGTGCGTGCATTATCAGCGGCATTGAGGACTGCAGAAGAGTGTGGTTTTATTTATGGGGGGGGGGGGTCTACCTTTATTATTAGGAAAGTACAGTGAAGATGATGACAGGAGATGTGGAAGGATCGGCAAATGACCCAGGCCAGATTCGAACCCAGGTCGCCAGCGTAGCAGTGCAGTGTTATGAGCCATGGCAGGGCTGAAGAGTTTGACTTTTACAAGAAACACTGCATGCCGATGGTGGCAGCAGCAAACCACACCTCATTCTCCTCTTTCTCCCTCATGCTGTCCTATCTTCCTCTTTCCCTTTACTCTATCCATTTGTTTCTCTCCCTCTCTTCTCTCTTTCTTGCTACTTTTGGTCTCTCTCTCATGTCCTTTATCATGCTCTCTTCTTCTCTCTCCCTCTTGTTCTCCCCCCCCCCCTCTCTCTCTCTCTCTCTCTCTCTCTCTCTCCATACCTCAACAAGTTAAGAAGTGCAGCGCTGCAGAACTGTGACTTTGGGTTGCTGGCGGCTTGATAGATATCGGCAGGCAGAACCTTAAAGCACAGTAATAACATTTGGGAAAAGTCAAGTGAATCGAGGTAAGTGATTTTATTGAGGTCGGGACCCGAAGAGGTACATGGCATTTGCAATCGAGTTTCAAAAAAGATCCATTTCTGACCCCTTACACACACACACACACACACACACACACACACACAAACACACCTCCGTCCCAGTGGAGCGATGGCAGAGAACAGACTCCAAGCTCAGGACCGGGGAAGTATTTTCAGTCTATTGTTGTGTAAAATATATCAGTTCAAGTTGACTGTGAAATTGCATTTTTGGTCTCAAAGGACACCTTCCCATTCTCTCCCTCACTCTTCCTGTAAGGTTTTTTTTTCATTATTTTTATGATTATTTATTTTGGTTATTCCACAGCCGTGTGGTGTCCTAGAAACTAATGAGGTGAAAAATAAAGTTTAGATGAAGTGATAAATTCACAGCGTTCACCTGTGTGTCTGTGTGTGTGCGTGCCTATGTGTGTGTGCCTTGCCTGCCTGTGTCTGTCATGATGATGGTGCCACTTAAAAGATGCCCGTGAGACCAGAGAGGATTTGGGGTAGAAAATCGGTTTTTAACCTGGCCAGGGTCATCATCCATATTGCTGACTGATGCCAAAAACACTGTCCCAAACCTCAAATGCCCGAGTCAGGCCCTCACAGAGGAGAACTCATGGCCTTCCTGTGCCTTTTTGCTTTTGATATTCACGCTCAAAGAGTTTTAATATGTCAAAAGTAAGCATTTATTGCTTCAATGAAAACAATGCCTTAAAGTTTTATGAGAGTTCAAGAGATTTACTGTATGTCAAAAATAAGCCAATATCTAGTCTATCAATTGAATGTTTTTCCATTAAATTTGTGTAAAGGTCACTGTTATTACAGTGTATTCACCTAAAGCATTTTCCGATTCAGTGTCTATTCGTATATTTTTAAGTATTGTTGATTGCAACACCTTGAACACCACAAGTTATTAACATAGTTCTTAAAATGGACGTGTGTGCTGTGTATACTCACAGTATCACACACACACACACACACACACACACACACACACACACACACACACACACACACACACACACACACACACAGTATATAGCAATATGGCCAGGTGCCAGCGAGTGTGTTTGTTTTCAGCCATCTCCTGCTCTAAGTTAAATGCACAGACTAAAGCCTCAACAGCAGCCCATCACCGCGACCACATTGCCAAATCTAAGCCCTGCTGCTTCTTGCCTTCTCTTTCTCTGTGCAGATTACTGAGGCTGCCAGTCAAGCCTGCATCATTTCTTTTTAAGGCTCACAAATGTTTGTATGTTTTTTTTCAAAGATGTGTTTT
>NC_085860.1:18818841-18841341 GCF_034702125.1 Engraulis encrasicolus
ACGAGTGCTTAGGGGATGGGTTGGTCCAATGTATCATATGTGGGATGGTTTTTAATTCCCGCAAATTACGTACTCTGTTGGGAAAATTCTCAAACATTCTTTCTGTGGATGAAATATGACTTATTATTATAACCTTAAATGAAATTGCATTACATCTAATATATTGGTTAGGAGCCCTGTCATATTACTCCAGATGACTGTGCTGGACGCTTTTTTGACCATATATGGCCCCACTCAATCTAGTGTTAAATTCAACTCTGAGTGTTTAGAGAGAGTTTAATTTTAACAATTTTAGAGCATATTTGGCTTCACAGAGTTAATTCAACACTCAAAAAATGTTGCACTAAAATCAAGTGGCAACATACAGTATGTGCTCAGAATAGTGTTGAATGAACATTGAATCAACATTTGAAGAGCTTTGTTGCAAAATGACGTACATGTTAATTAGGCCTATACTGTATCCATTTTGGGAAATTAACATTTTTCTGTTGGTAAATGGATTGAATCGCAAAATGCATTTTATATAGGTTTTAAAAGTATGTTCTCATACTATTTGAATTGCAAGAATTCACACATACAGTCATAGAAAAAAGTACACCCTTTTCTTACATTTCTGTCAAAAATGGTCATAAAACATGGTCTGATCTTCCCAGAAATCAGAAATGGATTGAATGAAATGCATTCAAAGCATTTTATATAGGCTAGGTTTAAAATAATTAAATAAAACGAATAAGTAAAAGAAATGCTGCATTTTGCAACAAACCCCTTCATTTACTGTGTCAGCAACCCTGTATGCATGTTCAGACTGACATCCACTGGATACGGATTCCCTACTGATCTCCATTACTGTACTTTTAAACTGTTTCATGGTTTTAAATTACAAGCCAAAATGTCCTGATGTACGACATAGGGACGGTGACATCTTTCGCTGCAGAGGCCTGTCCCAGAAATGACTTAACTGAGCCTTAAAAGCCTTGACATTTTCAGCTGATAGAAAATTGCATGATAGAGCAAATTGTTTGATGTTTGAAGTGTTCTCAAGCACCCCCACCCACCTACTGACCACCCCCCCCCCAACACAGACAGACACACACACACACACACACACACACACACACACACACACACGCACACACACACACACACACACACACACACACGCACACGCACACACACACGCACGCACACACACACACACACACACACACACACACATCAAGGTTTCTGAGTACACTTTTCCCCTTTCTTTTATTACTTAGTTCATGGTGCCTGTGTCTTACGTAATGAACAATAAGTGAGAAGTTGTAGCCCCCTGCTCCTTCAGGGACATAAAACTTTTCTTAAGCCACTCTGTTTAAGATCCACTTTGGCTTAGGTCACACATTACAGAAGCATAGATAATCTCTGAAGAGCACGGAACATGAGCTTCACAGGGGACAAAACCCTCAAATCATCATGAACCTTTGAAGGAGCATATCATAGTCCCCTCTTTGCCCCATCACTATGGTGACGTGTCCCCAGAGACCCTTAGGGAAGACTAGTGGTAGATATATCCGCTATCTGACTAGCGCAGAGTTAAAGATTCACACCGCCCTCTTGTTCTCTCACAAGTCTGTGTAAGGAGCGTTAAGTCACCACACCACGAGTCCCAACACACACACACACACACACACACGCACACGCACACGCACACGCACACGCACACGCACACACAAGCACACAAGCACACATGCACACATGCACATACACACACACACACTACCCTCAATCCTCCAAATGTTTGACCCCTGTGCAAGCAGCTGTTAACTCCCTCATTATAATTGAATTTATTTCTCCTCCTGACCTTTGAAAATGCACAAACGGACGCACTCACTCATGCACGCACGCATGCACATCACACACACACATGTGCATGTGCACACACACACACAAACACTGCTTAACATTCCCTGTAAATGGTTGCTCTCTGCTGTGTAATGCACTGCCAAGTGACTTCCCTGCTTGTCCTCTGGGGAGGACGAGAAATGGACGGCCAGTCAGTATAGGTGGTAAACATCCTGTTATATTGTTGGTAAACATCTTGTTATATTGTTGGTAAACGTCCTCTTATATTGTTGCTAAACATCCTGTTGTATCGTTAGAAAACATCCCGTTATACCAGTGGTAAACATCCTGTTATATCAATGGTAAACACACTGTTATATCAGTGGTAAACATTATGGTATATTGTTGGTAAACATCCTCTTATTTTGTTGGTAAACATCCTGTTAAATCAGTGGTAAACATTCTGTTATATCAAGGATTAGCACCTTATGATAAAAGCCCAGATTCATGCAGAACTGTGTCTGCATTAGAGTAGAGAGTAGAGTAGAGTGCTTTTATTGTCACTATATAAATACAGTGAGATTCTGTTTGGTAGCAACCCACAAATGCCCACAAAATAAAATATATATTAACAGTAAATAAATAATATATAAAAATCAATAAAAATCCATATGCATCTCACAGTATCGATAGTCCTGAAGTATTGAGGGGGGGCAGGTGACGTATTGAGTTCAAAAGTTCAAAAGTGGCAGTAGGATAGAAACTGTCCTTCATTCTCGTAGTGCGGGCACACAGAGTCCTAAAGTGCCTGCCAGATGGTAGCATGGTGAAGAGCCTATGACCAGGGTGTGTTTGATCTTTAAGGATGTTTAATGCTCTGTTCGTGCAGCGTGTATGGTGGATCTCCTCAAGTGTGGATAGTTGGCATCCAATCATTCTCTCTGCTGTTTTAATGATGCGCTGTAACATCTTCTTGTTGTCGTGTGTGCAGCCGGTGTACCAAGATGTAATGCTGTATGTAATTACTGATTCAATTGTACACCTGTAGAAGTTAGTGAGCAGATCTCGTGGTAGCTGGGCCTTCTTTAGAGTCCGAAGGAAATATAGCCTTTGGGATCCGTTTTTAGCCATTGCAGAGGTGTTGGCGCTCCATGACAAGTCCTCGCTGATGTGCACACCCAGGAATCTGAAGCTCTGTACAACCTCCACTGGCTCCCCTCCGATGTTGATGGGTTGGTGGTAGTGGTTGCCCTGGCCACACCGCCTGAAGTCCAGGATCACCTCAGATGTGTCAAAAGTAAAAATAGAAGTGTATCCTCTTACTGCAGATGGGATCGCCGGCGGGCCTACTCACTATTTGCTGAAAATACTCAACTACATCATAACAACATTGGCATGACAGTACAAAGAGCCTTAAAGGGGTATGCCACTATTTTGGGGCTTAATACAGTTCAAATCGTTGGCTGGGGTTTATACGTAAAGGTGGTAAAGTGTCTTATTTTTCCTATAAGCCGTTGTCTTGCTTTAAGACAAGTTAAAAGAGGGAGCATGTCGCTAAGCTAGTGAAAGTCAATGCATCCGTGTAGCAATGCTACACAGATCCATTGACTTTCACTAGATTAGCGACATATTCCCTCTTTTAACTTCTCTTAAAGCAAGACAACGCTAAACATGAAAAATAAGAAACTTTACCACCTTTATAAACCCCAGCCAACGAGTTTAACTGCATTAAGCCCCAAAATAGTGGCATACACCTTTAAGTAACAGATTAAGACATAGAACTTTGGTGACAGTAAGGTTATACTGTAACATAGGTGCTGAGCTAAGGTTAAAAAAGCCTTTTTTGTTTGCTCTTTTCTCAGTACCTTTGTCCTAAGTTTCCATATTTACAAATATTTTTTTCTGAACTTTCTTCCTGTCTTTTGTCTTGAGAACAATGTTAAAAATAGTTGATGTTCTTGAAGACTTAGTTCTTGAGATTCTTCTTAGTTTTCTTATTACCATTAAGACAACCCTTCACTTCACATCTCCACACATCTCACTACAGCCACAGAAAAAGGTAAGCCTCTAATATTATTCAATTAAACACATTTCTACAACAAAGTTGAAAAGAATTGAGTGTCTCTCAATGGCGCATTCAGGCCGACTGAGAGCCGTGCCGGTGCCCGTTCCCGCACCTAATTGCGAACTGGCCGGCGTGTTCAAGCCAGATCTTAGCATTCCGCTATCCGCAAACCGTAAAGTTGGTTTGCAATGTGAGCCGCAAAATACTTGGTTTTTCTCTGCGAACCGTGATGACAACATGGCTGTCAGCAGGTTCATCAGGGTAACACAGTCACATGCGGAAAAAGTTCACGGGCAGTTCGCAGATAAGCACTTTAGTGCAGAACGTAATTGGTGCAGGCACTTTCACGGGCCCCGTTCTGGTCGGCCTGAAAACCACCAGAGAGTTTGAGAAACAGAGAATGTGTGTGTGTGTGTGCATGCGTGCGTGTGCATGTGCGTGTGCGTGTGCGCGTTTGTGTTTCTGTGTAGATTGTATGTTCACACAGTGAGTTGCTTGACCATTTCCCTGAACTTTCAAATTTGATATCAGTCTCCCACACATTTGGCTGGTAGAATTAAGTGACTTAATTACACCAGTGGTGGCAGTGCTGAAGATTAGCAAGGGCCTGAGCTGCATGGCTTCAAGATAGCACCAATTAATTACAGCAGACAGGGCACACACACATCACACACACACACACACACACACACACACACACACACACACACACACACACACACACACACACACACACACACACACACACCCACAATCTCTGTCCGCACGCATGCACGCAAGCACGCATGCACGCACGCACGCACGCACGCACGCACACACACACACACACACAGACACACACATACACGCACACACGCACGCACGTACGCGCGCACACGCACGCACACGCACGCACGCACACGCACGCACGCACGCACACGCACGCACACACACACACACACCACCCCCTGTAGCTCTTAACAAAGGAGCGCAGCGGGAAAGAGAGGCGTCACGGTGGGATATACAGTATCATGCCACTGGGGAAGATACGAAGATATGAAGATATACGTGTATTCATATTTATATATAAATTACCACCATGTCCACAAGCAGATACGATTCGGCTCTTAAGCCATCATCAGTGCGTGGAACACAGCCAGCCACACCAAGCCAACCTCCAGTCATCATCCCGACCATCATATCTGCCCCTGTAGCATCATAGAACCGTGGAATGCACTGATGATGGTCTAAGAGCCGAAACACGCCTGCTTGTGGACATGGTGGTAATTTATAAATAAATAACCTACGCACCCACCAGTCATCAAGTTCAAAGGCGCGGTACCTCCACTGAAAGTAAATGAATAAATATTAAATAAATTATAAATAAATAAATATAAGGCAAATAATGAGACTCTTTTCGTGCTTTCGTGCTATTTTCGTGCACCCAAAGTTTTTTCATTTTTCTCCAGAAGTTGAGCGCGCCCTCTGATAAACTGGGAGAAGAGTTACACTCAGATTGGAACCCAGTCTTCCTGGATGATAATCTGGGGCTCAAACCACTACACCACATGAATCAGGTTGATTGGCATGACAGAACACACACAAAACACACACACACATCCAATAGCGCGATCAGGCAGACAGAGAACCCTGCCAGTACCCACTCTCACACATAATTTCAAACCGACTGACAAGCTCATGGCAAAAAATCTAAAGCATTCAGGAACAGGAAAGTTGGTGTGTTAAGACCAAAAAAAAAATATTTTTTCTTTTTTGTAACCAATGACAACAAAGAATATGCCAGTCGATTAATCTGGGTTACACATGATCACATGCATACACAAGCCGATATGACAGCAGATCGTTCAAGAACGACGCTCTGAACCTAACTGGTAAGGGAGCGACTCAGAGCACCAGCACTGTTCTAGCCAGCGCAGGCCTGGACTGGGGGAGAAATAGGGCCCGGGCACTTTTGGCTTAAAGGGCCCCCTCATAATTAGCAGCACAGAACAGACTTACCGGTGGACCTCACACCCTCGTGGGCCCCTATTTTCAGAAATGTTTTCTTTATTTATTTTGCATTTCTGAAAATAGGGGCCCACCAGAGGGTGCAGGGACCATCAGGAAAAGCCCGCATGCCAAGATGGCCAGTCCAGCCATGGGCCGGTCTGAAACAGCACAAGAGGAGTCGCATGAAAATGACCTGGTAATGATATCAGTGTAAAACTCAGCTACTGAGGGGACAGCAAGAGATGGATTACAGCTGAACTTGTAATTCAATAGCTAGGCCTACCTTTGCAAAATATCACTGGTAAATCATGAATACATTTGTATTCTTTAAAATGAATGGGTGGTGTCCTCATAAACCTATAAACATGAAAAATCTCTGGGTATCCATTTTAGGGCAATAAAAGAGGGGACCAGATGGAATGTGAGGATGGGGAGAGGTGAGTATAATTTAATAGAGGAGTCTATACGAGTGAAAAGAGAGGAGTAGAAAGAAGAGAAGAACATAAAGAGAGATATATAGCGGTAGTGGGAGAGTTTGTGCTCCCCCTCCCAATTTTCTGCTTGTTAGGTGCCTTTCTTATCTTTAAGGCAATCTTTATAGACAGACTAGAAGTAATGGTTACACCTTACCTAACACTGGTGTCATATATATGACATAACACTGTCATAATAATGTAAAAAAACACTGTCATGACAAAGTCATGGATGAGTCATTAACATGATGTCAGTGTCCTAAATGTTTTATGGTCATGAAAAGTTGACATTGTTAGGGCTGTCTTTACCATAACCGAATGTTATAAAATGTTTATAACATGCCTACATGTTTTTGACACATGTATGACTGCCTTACAACGCTGTTATGACACCATGTGATGTATGATGCCAGCTTCATGTTAAGTTTTATCAAAGTAAGTGCAAGTGTGAACACTGTTTTTCAGTAAACGATTATGTAATGAACTACAGCCAATGGAATTTCTGCATTTTGTGGACATGCGCTTCAGTGGGTTGCTCCCCCTGATGGAACATTAAAAGGTTTTTAATCTGTGGCTGCTTTTGGCCCGTACTGTCTTCGGCATCATTAACACCACTGGGGTGCACAGATAGGGACGAGGTGGTGCAAAAGCACCTGCCCCTTTGCCCTAATGAGCAAAAATGGGCCCTGAAAAGTCACAGCCGATGGCATAGACATAAACTTACACTTGAATGTTTTCTATAGAAACCAGAAGTCATTTTTCCTGATTCGCTTCAAAATTTGAACTTCTCTGACATCACGGTGAAAGAGGCTAATTAACTACCCGGGTAACTGACCCTCTAGTTAAACTACAGTAATGTACAGGAGCAAAAAAGGAACATAAAAGCTGTCCGTTTACCCCTTAATTATAATGAGCCAATGTCACGGCCATAGTGGGAGACAGCAATCATCTGCCATAGAATGTGTGCGAAATTAAATAGGCGCATATGCAGTCCCCTGGGCAGGGGTCAAAGTCTTCCTTGATTGAGCATCTGACCAATGAGATTCCAGTAACACTCTTATTGGCTGTCCACTGAGGCCCCTCAGCTGTCGTTAATGACATTAATTACCCCGGCTATCATCACATTTAATAGCCTTCCTGGGATGTCTGGGAGTCGTACTTAACCTTGGAGGGAAGGCAGGTAAGATGAAACAGAGATGTAAATGTAGAATGTAAATTAGATATTAGTGATAGGTTAATGAACTTCCACCATACAGTAAATCAACATTTTGAATTATGGGCTCTTGCTGTGTTGAGTGACAGAATAACATGCCGTAGCCTCTTAATGCAGATGGGGTCGTCGGCGACCCTATTCACTTGCTGAAAATGCTTGCCTACATCATAACAACATTGTGACATTACAGAGAGACATAGCGCTGCGCTAAGGGGTTAAACAAGGGAATAATATATGTGATATCGGAGCATTATTGACACATGTTTTGATTTTCAAGCATTTGTAGATGATTTTGAGCAGTCATGGCCAATGCAATGAGTAATGTAAAAGACTGAAGCCTGTCTATCAGTCTTTCAGTCTTGTCTTCATTCAGGTGCTTTATTTCCAATGCTCTCGACAACACATCGGTTGCACCAGCCTGTCTGTCTGTCTGTCTGTCTTCTAGCCATCACAGTGCTTTATTGCCAATGCACCATAAGGCCCCAGCCTGTAAGTCAGTCTACCTGTCTATCAGTTTGTCCTCCCGCACACATCATAATTCTTTATTGATTAGCGAGACAGGTAGGGTAACAGGCTATCACATCAGAGGGCTACTATAGTTGTGTGGTTGAGTGGGGAGCCTGTGGCGGGCGGTGGAGTTTTATTGCCTGGTGCATTGAGGCCTATAGCTGCAGATGGGTCAAAGACGTATAAGGCCTTTGAGAGGTCCATTTTTAAAATACTTCAAATAATAATATATTTGCCAATTTTCTAAACATTTGGAATGTAGTCTACACATGCATGTGTGTGAAAACTTCAAATAATGATATTTTAGTGCTTTTACACTCAAATGAATAGGGCAACGACCTTAAAAAAGTCATTTGGGGCGACCGTGATTTATCCCAAAATTAATAGATTTCCTTAACATAACTTATATTTTAATAAGTATCAGTAATTAATTGAACTGTTTAAGAATGATATACTCATGTGTCCTTTCATTTATTGCAAATGATGTTAAATACATTTTATCGATAAGGGCAGTCTCCCCCTCATAAAGCAATTACATATTGTTTTTTACTCATACAATCCATAAAGCTTATTTAAAATATATAGGTATAGTATCCACTTAATCATGTTATACCAATGAATTATATTTCATCCAAAATGGACAGACATGATTTTTTGAATTTCCTACAGAATTGAATATTGTCGGTCGCCCCACATGACAGGTGGTCGCCCCACATGATGAAAACAGCAGGCAATTAAGGTTTTTCAATGATTTTGATAGTTAAAACACATTTAATACATTTTATAAAGAATCAGCATATCCAATTTCATTTCACATACAAACATTAACAGTTTCCTTACTATTACTGACAACTCCATTTTGAGTCAGAAGGTGGGGCAAGCGGAACAATATACTGCAAAGCATTACACGGAGCGAGACATAGATATCATATTAATATTTTCAATACTAAAGCATTTAACACTTGGGTATAACATTGAAAAGCATTTTCCTTTTTCATTTCATTAATCACTGAAACATACAAGGTTTGTCCTTTCATTACTATTTCACTGAACAGTTGATCCGCGGCCTGTAGCGAGCAGTCTTTTCTTTGCTTGTTATTGGGGCCATCTAGAAGAAAGTTATATAGTTAAACATACACATACTTAGAAAATGAATTGAAAAAGTAGAATGAATGCTTAATATTCACACATTTATCTGATAAAAACACAATAATCAAAAAGAAGTAGGCCTAATCCTGGTCATCTCTGAAGTAGGATAGAAATTATTGAAATTTAGAAAACATATATATTGAAATATAGAAAGCTACTTAAAACAACTAAATGCATATAATACATGAAAACATTTGAATACAGAAACTACAAATACAGGATATGCGTTTTCTATTATTTAAGCAATTAGTGGTGGTCGCCCCACATGATGCTCGGTCGCCCCAGATGATGTTTTCAAGTATAATCAAATATAACAGGCCAATGCTTAGCTATAGAACCCAAGCAAGCTACTTCTCATCACATATAACTGACAAATTTACATTTAAAATAAAGATTTGAGCACAAAACTCATTATTTACAGTTTTAGGTTGGTCGCCCCACAGTCATCTCTGAAGTAGGATGGAAATTGTTGAAATTTAGAAATAATACATGCTGAAATATAGAAAGTAATTTAAATAAGTAAATGCCTATTATTAATTAAAACATTTGCAGACAGAAACTACAAATAAAGGATATGTGTTTTCTATTATTTGAGCAATTAGTGGCGGTCGCCCCACATGATGCTCGGTCGCCCCAGATGATGTTTTCAAGTTTAATCAAATATAACGGGCCAATGCTTAGCTATAGAACCCAAGCTAGCTACTTTTCAGCACATATCACTGACAATTTTACATTAAAAATAAAGATTTGAGCATAAAACTCATTTTATACAGTTTTAGGTTGGTCGCCCCACATGACACCAAAACGTGACGTATACACTGCAGCAGTTTTAAAGTGGATTTATTTGTAAAGATGAGAGTGACTACTCACCTGCTAGCTGTCTCAGTAGGACCCTCACCATGAGGCTGGTTGATACAACATCCTCTTTAATATGAGTGTGAAAATTAAAGCGCCTTAATTGCATTTTCTTGATGGTCGCCCCAGATGATATTTCAGACAATGAACATATTCGGACAAGATTAGTTTGTTTATTAAAATTGAAATGTGTGTGCAAATGTTTCATAACTTTGTCTATAAATGAAACACAAGTTTAAAATTATGCCAAATAGGGTAAGGATTATATTTAGATTATTTTAATTTGATTTAAAACCAGTTATCCATACAGAAGTCAAGGCCGGACGGTCGCCCCACATGATGTTTTCACACTTCAGATGGCAGAAAATGGCCAATAGCAAACATGTTCTAAAAAATAAGAGTGGGCATGTGTGTAAGGGAGGTGTTAGACATACATGTTAGAATTTTATTCATTTTAGTGGTTATTAATAGGTAAAAAGTTCAGTCGGACAAAAAAAGCAAGCGTCACGTCTTTGACCCAGATACCGTCCGTACGTACAGCATATCATGCCAGAGAGACTGCTCAGATCATTAGTGGAAATCATTTACCAGTGGTGTGCATGGTCGCCCTGGCCGCAAGTGTGTTTGTGTGTGTGTGTGTGTGTGTGTGTGTGTGTGTGTGTGTGTGTGTGTGTGTGTGTGTGTGTGTGTGTGTGTGTGTGTGTGTGTGTGTGTGTGTGTGTGTGTTTGTGTGTGTCCTTGGGAATCAGACATCGTTCAGATTGATTAGAAAGGGGGTGTATGAATGACGAGTTCCACAAGACACATCACTGTTCTGTTACACTCCTCTCCACTCCTCTCCTCTCGGTTATCTGTTTATGTCAGAGGACAACGGACAGGACAACGGGCGTCCTGCTCTATATTGTAGGGCGGTCCTTAACAAAATAATAATAAAAAAAACAATATCACTGTCCCATGCATGGGGGCTGCCGGCCCACTGGGAAAATGCCCTGTATGCCAGATTACCAGTCCAGCCCTGACTTGAAGATAGGAAGAATGTCTCAAAACATGGCATGTTATACTATACAGCTCCAGGCCTTTTTATTAGAATAGCATGAAAAAGTTGATTTATTTCCATAATTTCATCAATAATGCTAAACTGTCATGGATTGTAGATTCATGGCCCAGTTTTTTAACTATTCCAACCATTATTTTTTTTCTTTTTATATACGTTGGCCTTCCAGCTCAAAAAAACCATGAATTGGGGAATTCGCAGCATTAGAATATTGTTATAAAATCACATTTTTCTTCATCAAAATTCGGGTCACATTAAATCAGTTGAAATTTGGTACTTTCTCCATAACATGCAATGGTCAATACTTGCCAAGTATTGACCATTGCATGTTATGTAGAAAGTACCAAATTTCAACTGGTTTAATGTGACCCCAAGTCTTGGTTAGGTCATTCTCTGTCTTCATAATGGCCATGATGCGTTTAACATTGAAGTCAATGGCAAAAACAGTGCATGGGAGTTAAGGAAGCCCAGATATCCTTGATGCTTTGCTGTCAGCTGTTCTTGTTTGTTGACCTGGTGCCCCACACTTCACTCTTCAATATACCCTGTAGATTTCCATGCCACGTTTTGGTGTTAACTCACCAGTTTAATTCTAACTCAACAGAAATAAAACCCCATTCATTTTCAATGGGGGTTAATTTCTGGTGATTTAGAATTAAACTGGTGAGTTAACACCAAAACGCGGCAAGGAAATCTACAGGGTATATTGAAGAGTGAAGTGTGGGGCACCAGGTCAACAAACAAGAACAGCTGACAGCAAAGCATCAAGGATATCTGGGCTTCCATAACTTCCATGCACTGTTTTTGCCATTGACTTCAATGTTAAACGCATCATGGCCATTATGAAGACAGAGAAAGTCCAAACCAAGTATTGACCATTGCATGTTATGTAGACAGTACCAAATTTCAACTGGTTTAATGTGACCCGAATTTTGATGAAGAAAAATGTGATTTTATATCAATATTCTAATGCTGCGAATTCCCCAATTCATGGGTTTTTGAGCTGGAAGGCCAACGTATATAAAAAGAAAAAAAATAATGATTGGAATAGTTAAAAAAAACTGGGCCACGAATCTACAATCCATGACAGTTTAACATTATTGATGGAATTATGGAAATAAATCAACTTTTTCATGCTATTCTAATAAAAAGGCCTGGAGCTGTATGTGAAGGAGTACCGGTAGTTTGAAGCCTGCATATCCAAAAAACATCTGAAGAAGGGTGCTCACACGAAACGTTACACTCTAAGAAAATTTCCCTGCAAAATAACGGCAGTTACTGGCAATTATATTTACCTGTAATTCTACTGTTATTTCACACCAAAAATACAGCTCATTGCTGTTTAATGTATCACAGTATATAACATTTTTTCAGCAGCAATTGAACTGTTAAATAACAGTACTCTACAGAACGTTCACAGTATTAGTATTGTTAAACTAAAAGTGCTCTACAATATTTATGCAGTATTATAAGTAAAATAATAGTACATTTCAGTTAAAAAGTTGAATTGTACTGTGTTATGACAGGCAAATACTGGGTCATAGTTGTATTCATGAATATGGCCATGGCAGCTTCTCACCCCACCCATCATTCTCCATAACTGTGGTACCCTGGCCATGTTACCACCCCACCCTCCCATCGTTCACCATGACTGGAGTGCCTTGAGCATGATACTATGGCGCTATGCTGTATTGAGAAAATGGTTGGTGGTGGTCCTTTGAAAATGTGGGCATGAATACATTTTCAGAGTACGCAGTGCTATGTTACAATGATAGTGTGCGAGGTGGGCTTTTTACATATAGTAAATGCTCTTGATGAGCCAATTATGAATATAGCATTGGTCAGTCTTTAAAAAAATAATTTGCACCAAGTAGCACAGCAAACAAGCAGCACTACAAGCTAGCTCTCAAAGCAATGCCTAATTTGCAGCAGGCACATTATATGCAACAATGCCACAAATGATGCCACATACAGCAAGCTTTCACAAAGAGGAAAGTATGCAAGCATGTAAGCAAGCTTGTAGGCAAGCTTGTAGGCAAGCAAGTGCTATGCTGTGCCATGCAGGCCAGCCAGCAGGCAGGCAAGCAACTGAAGTGTTGATAGTCCAGATTTATATACAGGTGCAAGAGTACCATGTGACCAGAGTCATCAAGCCCTTGGCAGGTGACGCCCGTAATTGAATAATGGCATAACAGCCCTACTCAGGTGAGGCCAGGCACTGATTAGCATATTGGTTTAGAAGAGGCTGCTTGTTGCAAGAGTGTTCACATTCTTAAAATGTTTCAGCCATTCACACTTTCATATCAAAATCATAGTGATGAAAATCATCATAATGTGCTGCATCAAAAACTTTTTAAGTATTGTAGTTTCCTTAGAAATTGTTGAATGCTTGTTAGTATCAGAGAATATTTAACCAGTGAGAATGACTTAAGTTCTTCAGGTGGTAGGCTATTGCAGCTTGATGGCGATCACGGACAAGTGGAGGATGATAGGGTTTCAATGGTGCTGCCTAAAATATTTTGGTTGCTTCCACAACGGCCAATGCTGCTATTGTGCAGTACTTACTGTTTATGCTCAATACTTGACTCAAAGTAGTATTTTCACAGTAGTTGTCTGTTTTTTCAAAAAACAGTAGAATGCTGTTGCAGAATTGCCCTAAATTAACAGCTATTTGTTACAGTGTACGTAAAAAAAAGTGAGACTTTTTCTCATCTTCATCACACTATATTATGTGACATTCCATGAAACATATTATATGTGAAGTCACTCAGACATGCAAGGAGAGAAATTACTTTTCCTGGTTTATTTTGTACATTTTTTGTTTAGTCTTCAGTCTTCTTTCAGTCTAAATGGAAAAAACACAAATAGTATGCAATCTGTCATTACTGAAAATGAATGACAGATCCAAGATGCAGTTGGAATACAGACCGCTCTGTTTGGTGACACACATGCACATACACGCACCTCTGAACCCTGGTTGTTTGCACTTGTTACCCTATGCATATGAATATTAAAGGAAGAGCAATTTCATCTGATAATATGCACATCACCCCAAACTGGATGAGGCAATTTATCACAGCATTACGGCCATTTGCACCCAATTGAGGCTAATATCCTTTAGGAGTCAAAGTCAGACCAATTTATTGTTGGATTATATACACCCAGCTCTCCATCAAGGCATCTATTATGCAATATCTGAAGGGGGAGATTTAATGTGTGTGTGTGTGTGTGTGTGTGTGTGTGTGTGTGTGTGTGTGTGTGTGTGTGTGTGTGTGTGTGTGTGTGTGTGTGTGTGTGTGTGTGTGTGTGTGTGTGTGTGTGTGTGTGTGTGTGTGTGTGTGAGTGAGAGAATGCTTAATGTGTGAGGGAGTGTTTCCAATCATAGTAACAGTATGGCCATAGTTCCAGCTGTGTAAACTGTCTGCATGGACTTCCAAATGACCAAACACACACACACACACACACACACACACACACACACACACACACACACACACACACACACACACACACACACACACACACACACACACACACACACTGGGCTCTGGCAATCAGGCCCATTGCCATGGTAGCTGCCGGTGCGTAAAGGTGGATTCGTGAGTTGTGAGTCCGTGTATACTTGGTGTACGGAAATGGCGTGCACAGTCACTTGACACCTCTGTGTGGAAATAGTACAGTTTGAGTTTGTAAGCACCACATGTCGCCCTTTGCCAAGTGTGCTCCTTCAAGTATAGCTGATATGGCCCAGTGGCGTTAACGGTAGGGCACTCGTCTACTACGTGGCTGACCCGGGTTTGATTCCGACGCGAGCCCTTTGCCGACCCTTCCCATCTCTCTCTCTCCCAACTTGCTTCCTCACTGTCCTGTCATGTAAAACGAAAAATAAAAGCTTGAAAAGCTCCAAAAAAAACATAGTTGATATAATAAATAGTTTGTCAGCCCTGCAAAGGCCTGGTAGGTGGTGGTGGTGGTGTTGGAGTACATCTTTTGAAGGAGGAAACCAACGCACACCAGAGGTTTCGAGGTGCAGGTAGCGGGTAGATCAGTTTTTTAGAAGAAGATAACGCACACTCTTGTCCATCGTGCAGCAATTTATTAAGAAAACAACATTTCGGCCCGTATGGCCTTTCTCAAGTTTTTACGTAAGCAAAGTGAAGACACCCCTTATAAATTGTCCTCTGGTTTGTGATTGGCTGACATCAGCCGGTTAATCAGTTCCATGACACCTGCCAAACAAGGTGGAGTCTCATCACATCTTGATTACATGTTTCCATTACAAATTGGCAATAGTGGCAAAAAGACAAGGGGCTGGTGTATCACTATGTGTTTTGTTTTTGTTTTTCTTTTAATATTTATAAATTGTCTATATCTGTGATTTGTCTTTTTTGACACTATTGCCAATTTGTAATGGAAACATTTAATCAAGATGTGATGAGACTCCACCTTGTTTGGCAGGTGTCATGGAACTGATTAACCGGCTGATGTCAGCCAATCACAAACCAGAGGACAATCTATAAGGGGTGTCTTCACTTTGCTTATGTAAAAACTTGAGAAAGGCCATACGGGCCGAAACGTTGTTTTCTTAATACATTGCAGCACGATGGACAAGAGTGTGGTGTTGGAGTACATCCCAAAAGCCTTGGTTTTAAACCGCATCACCTTTTGTGTTCTGATTATCTTAGTTCCACTGGGTTTTTCTCAGATTTTCTCGGCGAAAAAGTGTGGACTGCTTCACACTTTTGAGTGTCATCCTTGTGCAGGGGTGTGTGTGTGTGTGCGTGTGTGTGCTTTTCTTTCCTTTTCTGGGGAACAGAAGAGTCCCAGCACCAGAGGCATTAAAGGAGTGATGAAGTAAAGTGTGAAAGAGAGAAGAAGGAAGGATAGAGTGAGAGTAGTAGAGGGATGGCTGGAGGGGAGATGGCACCTGACTTCTCACCTTCTCCTTCATTTCATCATCTTGTTATTCTGCCAGCTCCCTCCTTTCTCTCCTTATCTCATATCACCCTTTCCCACTCTTTCATCCCTGCATCTTCTCTCTCTCTTTCTTTCTCTCTCTCTCTCTCTCTCTCTCTCTCTCTCTCTCTCTCTCTCTCTCTCTCTCTCTCTCTCTCTCTCTCTCTCTCTCTCATGTGGTGACACAAGTTCGCTGTAGCTCCCCCGCAGGCATGATAGGGGAAGACAAATACTTATGAATATTTAATTAATCATCATCAGGGAGATAATTAAGCCTTTGTTAGTATTTACGAGTCTGTGGAGCTCGGAAGCAGAGGGAGGAAAGGGAGGGCGGAGAGGAGAGGTGAGGAGCGTTGGAAGGGGACCCGGAGGAAGGGGAGGGATGGAGGGAGGAGGAGAGAAAAGAAGAAAAAAGAGGAAGTCCGTGGTGTTCAGACTCAGAGGGAGGAATGGAGAGGAGAGAGGAGAGGTGAGGGGTGTTGGAGGGGTACAGAAGGAAGGGGAGGGATTGAGGGAGGAGGAGAGAAAAGAGGAGAAAGAGGAAGTATGTGGAGGAGTGAGGGGGGAGAGGGGAGAGGTGAGGGGCGTTTGATTGGGGGAGGAGGGAGGAGAAGAAAGAAAGAAAGAAGAGAAAGAGGATGTGTGTGGAGCACAGGAGATCAGGTAGGGGAGGAATGGAGGGGAGAGAGGAGAGGTGAGGACCGTTGGATGGGGACAGGAGTAGAGAGAAGAGACTAAAATACAAAATAGTTACAGATTCTGTAAACAGACTCAATTGTTGCTTTATTGCTTGCACAATAGCAGTCCTGAAAATGTCAGAGACAGACAGACAGACAGACAGACAGACAGACAGACAGACAGACAGACAGACAGACAGACAGACAGACAGACAGACAAACACACATATAGGCAGACAGACAAACAAACATATAGGCAGACAGACAAACAGACAGACAGACACAGAAAGACAGACAGACACAGATAGAGAGACAGAAGGAGACAGAGAGAGAGACAGAAATGAGTGATAATGTGGAGAGAGAGAGAGAGAGAGAGAGAGAGAGAGAGAGAGAGAGAGAGAGAGAGAGAGACAGAGAGACAGAGAGACAGAGACAGAGAGAGTTGTTACCTCCTTTTTACTCATTCTATTCCGCTTAAAGCCTGGCCACCTTTCAGCACTGATCTGCTTATGAAGTCGATGGGGTGTGGTGCTGGTGACCGTGGTGGTGGGAGCAGTGAAGGGTCTGTCTTAGGCCCAGCATCATGGGGAACATAGGGATCCAACTACTTCTATTTAGAGATAATTAAGTGTGGATTAATCAGGGTCTGAGAGTGGCTTAAGCTGCAGGAGACACATGAGAGAAACATGAGAGCCAGTTGGCCTTAATACACACACACACACACACACACACACACACACACACACACACACACACACACACACACACACACACACACACACACGCACGCACACACACGCACACACACACACACACACACACACGCACACACGCACGCACGCACGCACGCACGCACACATGCACACACACAGACAGAGAGAGAGAGAGAGAGAGAGAGAGAGAGAGAGAGAGCCATTGAAGAGTCATTAGATACAAATTCATTTTGGGAAAACTGGAACAGGCTGTGTAAAAAACATCCAGTAGTTCCAGCCATTCAAAACAGCCAAACATGGAAAGATTATTTTGAAAGTCTATATGGCAAAAGGCAAATGACCGACGAGCAAATTCAAATATTTGACAAATATATTAAAATGGAGAGTGCAATTTCTCAAAACCAAAATCAGCTGGACTACCCAATAACAGAAAGAGAGCTGTCAGACAGACTACAAGCTCTAAAAACAAGAAAAGCAAGTGGACCAGATGGAATACTAAATGAAATGCTAAAACACTCTAATCATACATTAGAAATAGCTTTGCTAAAACTCTTCAATCTCATTCTGCGCGTTGGTCATTTCCATGATGTCTGGAATGAGGGAATTATAACACCCATCTTCAAAAGTGGTGATAAATTAAGTAAGGGTTAACGTTCGGCGAGAAGGTCGCTACCGTGGAATAGCAGCACGACAGAGAGAATCTTTAGACCCCGACGCGGAGCGGAGGGGTCTTGTTCTCTCTGAAGTGCTGCTATTCCACAAAGCGACCGACTCGCCGAAAGTTAACCCGCTTATTATATGGATATACTTAAATGATTCACACATGGCGGGGACATTTCTTTAGGCCTATTTAATGTTAAGATTGTTGCTGCGCAAAACAAAACAGTGCCGTTGTGGAACACCGCTAGGCAACAGCTAGGTAGCCAGGACAACAGGTGTTGTCTATCACAGCAGCTGATTAGAGTCTTGTTGAAAAGTCGCTTTAGCAGTGAAAAGTCTTGTTGCCATTGACAGCGGTCTGTTATAGACCAACCCGTCCGTTATCGAAAAATAACAGACGTGCGAACGTTGGGGAGCCCCGTTGAAATGAATGGAGCATTCGACAGATGACGTCACAACCATATAATAAACCCAAATAATTACAGAGGCATTTGTGTTAGCAGCAATTTAGGGAAAGTTTTCTGCAGCATACTCAATGCCAGAATCATTAGTTTCTTAACTGAACACAGCGTCTTAAGCAAAAGTCAATTTGGATTCCTACCAAATTATAGAACAACCGATCACATTTTCACATTACAAACTTTAATTGACAAATACACAAATACAAATAAATCAAAAGTATTTGCTTGTTTTGTAGATTTTAAACAGGCATTTGATTCTATATGGCATGAGGGTCTCTTCTAAATTAATTGAATCTGGAATTGGGGGAAAAACATTTAGCATAATAAAAAGTATGTACCAAAATAATAAATTTAGTATCACAATTGGAAACAAGCGAACAGACTACTTCTCTCAAAATGTTGGCGTGAGACAAGGCTGCCCTCTCTCCCCAGCACTATTCAATGTGTGTGAGAGAACCCAAACAATGCACATGCCTAAATAACCACTCCGACCTTACACAGAGACAAATACATACACGCACACATGCACACATCCCCTGTGTAATTTATTCAGTGGAGTTCCCTGTTCGACAGCCATGGTCACCCCAGAGATCAATACAAACATGGAATGTGTGTATGCGTGTGCGTGTGCGTGCGTGTGTCTCTGTGTGTGTGTGTGTGTGGCCCACGCAGCTGCCTAATCTCAGTATTGTTATTTACCACCAAGACTTGAAGAGCAGAGGACTTTCTCATACTTTCTTCATATCTCTCTCTCTCTCCCTCTCTCCCTCTCTCTCTCTCTCTCTCTCTCTCTCTCTCTCTCTCTCTCTCTCTCAATCTCTCTCTCTACCACTCCACTTCAAGGATTTTCTTCTCCACATTCTTTATATTAACATGTCCTACTTTTTCCTCCCTTGCCTTTCTCTCTTGTTCCTGCAGTTCACTTTTCAAGTCTATTGAATCTGTCTTAGGGATAGGCCTACCCTTTTCTTTCTACCTCTTCGTGGCGGCCTTCATGTCTTCTTGTCGCTTTCTCTCTTTGTCATAAGGCTTAAGGCTTCTGCCTTCTCTGCTTCCAATCTCTCTCCTTATAGACCTGCTTATACCGGGCAGGTCCTCTCTGTCTCTCTCTCTCTCTCTCTCTCTCTCGCTCTCTCTCTCTCTCTCTCTCTCTCTCTCTCTCTCTCTCTCTCTCTCTCTCTCTCTCTCTCTCTCTCTCTCTCTCTCATACTCTGCTTTACCTTTACACATATACTCTATATTGTACTTTTTGAAATCTCTCCAGCACGTCTTCTCATGTCTCTTTTTGTCACTTTTATTCTTATCATCTTTCTGTTTTTTTGTACCGTAGGTCTAGACGGTGTGTCATTGATGCCTCTTTTCCACTGCCGGTTTCTGCTAGGCCTACAGCTCAACACAGCGCAACGCGGCCGCCATTTTTGCTCTTCGATTGAGCTGTGTCGTGCCCAATTGAAAAGCAAAAAGTGCCGGCTGAGTCGCCCTTTGTCGATCTGTAGTCCTACCAGAAAACCGGCAGTGGAAAGAGGAATAAGTGTCTCTTCCTCTTTTACCTGTTTCCCCCATCTCTCTCTGAGCTTCTCAAAGCCTCCTTTCATCAATCTCTCTCCCTCTCTCTGTGGTATTCAATCTCTCTGCCTCTCTCTGCGGTATTAAATGTCTTTGTGTGTTTGTGACAGTGGCTGATGGATGGGATATGGGCCTGAGACTGTGTGTGGGAAAGCCTATCTCTCTCTCTCTCTCTCTCTCTCTCTCTCTCTCTCTCTCTCTCTCTCTCTCTCTCTCTCTCTCTCTCTCTCTCTCTCCATATATATATATATATATATATATATATATGTGTGTGTGTGTGTGTGTGTGTGTGTGTGGTACAGACATTACCTTGGATACCGTGGCTCTTGATACATTACAAAGACTTGCTGTCTCAGTCAAAGATGCACCAGTTACACACGCACAAAGAATTTCCCCTATTTCAACTCATATGTCACCCATAATGTTGTGGTCATTGCAAAATGTTGAGCAAAACTGTGCTCTTACCCTACTAATTGGACCTTCACACCACCTTACTGGTGCAATGTGCAATCAATGAAGATTGGACAACAGGCTGGTCCACTTAAGCCATGAAACTTCCCACACTAAAATGAAAGTGTTTCAGTTTCATTGTCTGAATAGGGTACACAATGTACTGTAGTTGTCTATCAAGGACTGAGAGAATGGATGTATCAAGTTCTATTCTCACACTCTGATTCCAATAATGTAATGTTTATCATAGGGAAGTGATTATGGTGTTTATATTGCCACCATGTCCAAAAAGCAAACGCGTTTCGGCTATCAAGCCTTCATCAGTGCGAGGTACCATGCACTGATGAAGGCTTGATAGCCGAAACGCGTTTGCTTTTTGGACATGGTGGTAATATAAATTAATAATGAGACGTATTTTGTGAGTGCAGATTTTTCTTCCTTAAGTTGATACATTTTATCTCGCACCCAAAGACTTTCGTTTTTCCAAGAAGTTGAGCGCGTCCTTTGCCAAAACTTGAAGTGATTATGGTGAACACTTGACTCCAAGTGCATGACAGCACTGAAAACTTTGTGTGGGAAGCGCAACAATTTTTCACACAGAACTTAGTTATGCCTGTTGCCTCCCACCCACTTCTTCCATAAAATCTCGCACACAGTACAGTCTCTCTCTCTCTTTCTCTCTCTCTCTCTCTCTCTCTCTTGCTTCCTTTTCTCTCTCCATTTGTCCTCCTCCCTTTTCTGCTCCATGTGAAACTGCTGAGGCTCCTTATGTGTTATTGATGTGGTTTTCCCGTCATCACTAAGATCTATAATGCACAGAGCAAGGCTCACTGAGCACAGCATCTAATGAACGCTTGTCATGACATTTTCATGACATTTGCACACTAAGGGAGGGATGCCAACGCAAACACAGCTCACCCGTCTGCATGCATGACATGACATCAGGGTGAATGATTAAGTAACCAAAATAATGAATCTTGTGTGTGTGTGTGTGTGTGTGTGTGTGTGTGTGTGTGTGTGTGTGTGTGTGTGTGTGTGTGTGTGTGTGTGTGTGTGTGTGTGTGTGTGTGTGTGTGTGTGTGTGTGCGTTGTGCGTTGTGTGTTGTGTGTGTTGTGTGTTGTGTGTTGTGTGTGTCTTTAATTCTTCCTGGGGAGTTGTTGCTGCGACGAGAATTGATCAAGTAGCATCTAGACATATGAGCCTGTGATTATGCATGTGTGTAGTGATGCACACAACTGTGTGTGTGTATGTGAGTGTGAGTGTGTGTGCGTGTGCGTGTGCGTGTGCGTGTGCGTGTGCGTGTGCGTGTGCGTGTGCGTGCGCGTGCGTACTCACGTGCTCGCATGCATGCATGTGTGGTATTAAGGGGGGGAGTACATGCATAATGTTAGCTTCCTGATTTGGGCGTTAACTGAGTTGAACATTCACATTCGTCAATTTCCAATTCAATTCTATTTGTTAGTTCCAGCCACCAGCCAGACGCACACACTGTCCCTGGGCCATGATTTACCGTATGTCTTTTTTTAAGAGAAGAAAGTTTGCAGCTGTTTGCACGTGTGTGATAACATGTAGCCTATTGCAGTCGTGTGCAATCCCTATGCAATTGGCTGGTTTGGTTTTTCTTCAGCTACGCTGTGTTGGGCTGTGTTATAGTATGTCAGTGTGTTACACAAAAGATAATACAATGTTGTTGTTTACTTTCTTCAAAATTAAAATATGATGCATCAACATCTTGTGAAGATATGGGAGTTCTCCAAAGGCCTCCTCATTATTCCTCATCATTTATGCTACAAAGAGCCACAGTTAAATTTTTTTAAATAAATGCGTGTATCATTCTCACCCTGATTTACTTCTGTTTACGGGACTCCTGAGAGAGTGTTATCAATA
>NC_085860.1:18848841-18858841 GCF_034702125.1 Engraulis encrasicolus
CGACTTCAGTATCTCATATTCAGTATTCTCATATTTCTCAGTATCCTTATTCGGGATACTAAGAAATCTGGATATGCTAGGTGGAGTAGGCCTATGCCGACAGAAGTCGGGATACTGACGCATGTAAACACCTTATCCCGAATACAGGGGCTTCCCATGGAACGCTGTTGCTGGTATCCAGGCTACACGCATTTGAAGATAATTCTATAATGGCCAAGAATGTAGACTGGGATATAATGCTCTGTGCGCATATAAATTTGCCTGGTTAACACCAGACCTAATCACAAGTGTCTTTCAGATAGAAACGATTGTGTAGAACTAAAGGCAGTATGGGAGTTCCCAGGCAACTTATAAACACCTTATCCGGAATTTGATCATAACCGGGATATGCCTCATATTCAGGATACTGAACTGCATATAAACACACTCACTGTTTCCTTGGGTTTTGGGATGTCGAGTTGATATTGTTTGGGTTCCATGACATTCCAAAAACATTATAACAACAGGCGAAACAGTGAGAGAGGAACAGCCTGCTGACATGTGTTAAATGAACATCATTAAGCTTTCATGGAAACAACTTTACAACTACACCGGGGCTCAATAAAGCAGGGCTTTACTTTTTATTGCCTGGTGTCATTTACATTTCTAAAAATAAATTAATACCTATAGTGGAGGACGTACAGGAACACATTTTCATGTTGATGACGGCAAATGTTTGAAATGTTTATATTTTCAAGTTTTAATCATAAAAAAGCAGTCAATAACGCTCATCAGTAGAGTGTGTTAATTGTACTTGATAATTTGATGCAGTTTGATTGCTCATTTTCTGATGGGAAATGAAGCAGAGACTGTATGTGTAGGAAGTGCAAAGCAATGTGTGAATCAAACAGTGATTAAAATCTGTAGAAACCCATAATTTATTCTCTCACTCTCTAAATATATTCCACTTTCGTATTTTGGTTTGATGTTTTTGCATCTCCACAGATTTTACTGTAATTACATACTTCCTCACTCATTTTTCAATATTCATCTCGCTCACACACAATATCTTGGTTACCCACAAAACCCCTGAGTAACTACATGTGAGTAGCCGTGGTGTAATGGTTAGGGAGTTGGATTCTAGGTCACAGGATTGCAGGTTCGAATCCTGCCCTCACCATTCCATAGACCTCCATCCAGGGACTGTAACCAATAGCCTATGAGTTGCTTCGGATAAAAGAAAACATCAGCTCACTGTAATGTAATGAATAAATATTAACCGTGGTTAGTTGTCATAGTAAAACCATGGTTAATTTTTGAACGATGGTAAATCCATAGTTAAACCATGGGCAAATCATAGTCAAACCATGGTTGAATCACAGTTGAACCATGGTCGGACTATAGTCAATCAGTGGTTAAACCATTGTCACAAACCGTGCTCAAACAAACGTGAGTAAAGTATGACTAACTAAAAACCATGGTTCAGTTCTCATAGTGAAACCATGGTCCATTTTCGTAAGGGTATCCGTGGCCATCCCCCAGGCCCCCCGCGGAGGTATGTGTAATTAAACACTCATGTATCCAGCGGGGTGCAGGGTTGTTTTAATCATCCAATGATGAGTATTGATGAGCTGAGCTCTTTGGTGAACTACACAACTGCATGCTGTTCATCCGACTGCTGTGGGAGAGAGAGAGAGAGAGAGAGAGAGAGAGAGAGAGAGAGAGAGGGAGAGAGAGAGAGAGAGAGAGAGAGAGATGGTCATTAAAGAACAAAGTATTGATTTCACCCTGCATGTGTTTGGGAGGGAGACAAATGACCACATTCATGACAGACAAACACACATACAGACATAAACAACATTCACACACATGCACACAAACACGCACGCACGCCACGCACACAAGCATGCAGGTACGCATTTGCACGCACGCACGAGTTTGTCACATGTTCAGACATGAGTGTGGGGAAGTGTATATGTGGGTATGTGGATATGTCGATATTCCTGGGTACCTACCTAGTACACAGGGAGTGTGTGTGTGTGTGTGTGTGTGTGTGTGTGTGTGTGTGTGTGTGTGTGTGTGTGTGTGTGTGTGTGTGTGTGTGTGTGTGTGTGTGTGTGTGTGTGTGTGTGTGTGTGTGCGTGCGTGTGTGTGTCCTTTGCCTTGAGCTGAGAGAGAACTCAAAAATTGCCATGGCGATATGGCAGCCAGTCTTCTGCGGGCGCTGTGAATGGACGAGGGCTCATGTGTCCTACGTATATAGGCTCTGTGATTGGATGAGGCAAGAACTTTGGCCTGGTGATGTCATAATGAGATCACCTGGGTGATGTGGCAGGGGGTTCCATAATTGCCCTTTTTGCTGTGACGTCAGACATCTTCCATTCAATGCATTCGAAGCCATCAGGTGGCATGGACTTCATACATGCCACTGTTTCCTGCTTGAACATGGTAGTTTATACCTGCCTGTCTTCAAAATGGAACTTACGAAAAAGGTGAATGCATGAGTCAGCAACACAGGAAGTCATGGCTCTGTTCCGCTACTCTCCTGCACATACAGATCTGCCTCTCATCACTCACCTCCACTGGGTGACTGACTTGTGACATGCTCTTATTTCCACTGTCGGTTTTCTGGTAGCCTACAGCTCGACAGCGCAACTCAGCTGCTCTTTGAATAATCACGACACAGCTCAATCGTAAAGTAAAAAGTGGCGACCGCGTCGTGCTGTGTCGAGTTGTGTCGAGCTGTAGGCCTATCAGAAAACCTGTCGTGGGCGAAAGTGGCATTACTGCCCTCACTAGGGTGCCGTGCTGTAGCAGTGTGTGTAGAGTGTTGTGGTCAGGGGCGTAGCAGCACATTTTGGGACCAATCAGCTCCAATGGACCCCACCCAGCTGTATATCTACATAAATTGGATTGTGTGTGGGTCCCCTACATACAGTAGGCCTACATGGGGCCCTGGTGACTCAGTCACACTTTACCCCCTGTACGACACCCCTGACTCAGGAGCGGCGTGTGCACTAAACGCTACGCCAAAAGTCTCTTTTAAGTCTTAGCGCTGAAGCAGAACGTAGTGGGGAAAGACACACTGAGCCAGGGATGTTTGGTAAGAACGCAGCAATTGCAACCACCTTAAATCACCTTAAATGTGTTTAATCTAAATTTAGAGCTATTAGGTATAAATTGAGATTAAACACATTTAGGATTGTGGTTTGTGGTAGGCTTAGCTGTTGCATTCAATACATTTGTGTGTTTATTCAATTTGCTTTTTTATTGCTGTTTTTACATATTTCCCATGCACACCCACAGTAGTGATTGGATTAGATCATTCTGGAAGTAAATGGCTTGGATACATACTGTATATAATAATAACCTAAATAACAAGTTGAGCTCATGAGCTTTTTCGGCAATCACCATGGAAACAAATTAAAGCAAGATATTCTATAATGGTTTTTGCATCTGTGTCTCCTGAAATGCGTAACTACTGTACTCATTATGGATGTTTTTCCCCTGTCACAATGCAGATGTATTAGGCTTATATGTTGGATATGTTTTTCATGAATGCCTTCAACATGATTTTTAAAATTTCTTTGTTTTGGACCACTGTACTTACTGCTAGTCGGACAAATAACTGGTGATCTAAGTAAATCTGTTATTAATACCTCTCACATATTTTGTCACCATCGTTAATTAAGGGAAGTCACAAAGTATTCAGTTGGTGTGTTCATTTTTAATCATACAGTTAAATACCCTCTTTAAATACTATTTAAAGACCATCCCCATTGCACATGGTTTTCTTATTTCACACCGATTTCACAGCTTTAAATTGAATGGAGATGGGCAGGGAGGAAGCTGTTAAGAGGAAAGCTAGATGGTGGGGGCGGGTGTTAAAAGACATTTCCACCCCCCTAATCTGTGGATATTGCTTTGGATGTGCATAGCACCTGCATCTTCTTCAGTGATTATATGCAGATAAGGGAGTATCATTGGTTATGGCTACATGGTATATTCCCCGTATATAATCGCCTACGACCTCTCTGGTGTATGTAAATGTTCATGGACAGTACAAATTTTACTGGTGTGACACTTAGCAATTTGTACTTTGTAGCCTACTTTGTATTCTTCAGCTTCATCTTACATGTTAATGACATACCACCCTGAAAGCGATTGTTGAAATGACAACTAAAAGTTTTCGATAGGGAGGTCACACCTCCATAGCATCAGCTAATGGAAATCACACATCACACATCAACACCCGTCTCACCATTTCATGAAGATGGGAGTAACATCTTTGAAACATGTTAGGCAGTGCCGATCCTACCCAGTTTGGGGCCCCAGGCGAAATATAGACATGGGACCCTGCTAAAAAAAATGGTGGCGATTATCATGGCAGGGCTGGCTGTTGGGGGGGCCCTAGGGTGAACAGTTTTGTTGGGGCCCTAAGCAATTGCCTGGTCTATTGGTAAAACCAGCTGTGATGTCAGGTAAAGGGGAAAAAACTTTTATATCTCTGAAACAAAAGACAACGTAGTGACTTCATGTGAGAAACTTCAAAGAAGCAACACAAAAAGTGAAAAAAACAAAGATCCATCAACTTAGTCATGTTGTGGCATTAGTATGCAGACAGCTAGTGACCAAGGCACAACATCGTTAATAACTGACATAGGCCTTCATTATAGGTTGAGATGGATAGAGTATGCTAAGAATATTCAAGTGCATCAATTTGGAGTTTGATCCTTAAAGCTCTGTCACTCTTGCCTGGCTTTTGAGCACACACAGAGGTCTTGTAGGAACCAGGCTACTGTCACTCAGCAGAATCGACACAACTCCAAAGTCGGTCCGGTGAGAAATCATTGCTCAGCACTAGCTCATTGTCGTGATGACAGCAACATAACAAGACACAAACAACTGTCACAAGTCGGTATGCAATTAGAGGAGTCTAGAGGGAAACTTTCTCCAAAACCTTAGACGTGGCCTTTCAGGAAATTCCACAGAGGACTTGTCCGTCTCCTCAAACCATTCAGATTAGATGCCCAAACCTTGTACTGTACATCGTCCTTAGCTGATCTGAAGAGAAGAATAAGAGAGGATGCAAAATGAAGCTTGAGCTCTATTTATCTTTTAATTTCTCCTTTATTTAGGGCAGACACACACTGAGGCTGTTGCCTCTTCTCCAAGTGAGCCCTAGAACACGCATGTATTGAAGGCTATATCACTGTCACCAGTTCAAAGTTCAAAGTACTTTATTTGCCATTTGTGCATAAACTAGTAGTCCAAGCACATAGGAACTCTTGTGCAGGCCATCTGAGTCAATAAATAGAATGAAATAGAAAAAATAGGAAAAAGACAAAATACATTAAAAAGTGATAAAAAAAATCAAAGAGATCAAAAGAATAAAACAAAGGTGGATCAAATGTTCTTTTTTGCAATAAGTCACACTGTTGCTGGGAAGAAACTGTTAAAAAACCTTGCTTTTTTGGTAGGAATGCTGTCTGCTCTGCTGTGTCTCAGTTTGTAGTATGTGCAGTTATTGTGTTTGAGCAGAGAGTTAGCTGGATGGAGTGGGTCTTTAATGATTCTCTCTGCTCTCCTATGGCTGCGCTGTACATATATGGAGTCCATGGAGGGAAGTGCTGTGCCTATAATCCTCTCCGCAGTCTTGATTATTCATTGCAAAGACTTCCTTTCAGCCTGAGTGATATTGCCATACCAGACAGTGATGCCTGTTGTGAGGATGCTCTCTACAAGTCCTCTGTAGGCCTGGGTAAGAGGGTGGTGATTCAGTCCAGCCATCCTAAGCAGCCTGATAAAGTACAGCCTTTGCTGGGCTTTTTTCACGATGGATGTGGTGTTCAGACTCCAGCTCAGGTTTGATGTTACTTGCATGCCAAGGAATTTATGACTTTCAGCCCTCACCACCTCTGTCCCTTTAATGTGCAGATGATGTAGGGGAGGAGGATGTTTTCTAAAGTCCAATATAATTTCCCCTTGTCTTGTCTGTGTTGAGGATGAGGTCGTTTGTCTCCCCATAGTCAATGATGTAGTTCACAACAGACCTGTATCCTGACTCATCCCCTTCTTTGATGAGCCCCAGGATGGTAGTGTCATCAGCGTATTTGATGATGATGGTGTTGTCATGGCTTGAGAGAAGGTCATGGGTATACAGCGTGAAGAGTTTAGGACTGAGGCAGCATCCTTGTGGATATCCCCATTCTCACCACCTGTGGTCTCTCTACAAGGAAGTCCAGAATCCAGTTACAGGGAGTTGGGAGGCCATGGTCTGTCAGTTTCTCAATCAGCCTGCCTGGGTGGATGGTATTGAAGGAAGAACTGTAGTCCAGGAAAAGCATTCTGACATACGCTCTGTTACTCTCCAGGTCCTCCAGTGTGTGGTGCAAAGCTATTGCTACTGCATCATCCACTGATCGGTTGGGACGGTAGGCAAACTGAAAGGGGTCAGTAGTGTCCTGGACTGTATAATTTATATGGGCTAAGACCAGTTTTTCAGGGCACTTCATGGAAACTGATGTAAGTGCCACAGGCCTGAAGCCATTAAGAGTTTTTGTGTCTAGTCTTTTTGGAACTGTTATAATAGTTGATTTTTTTAAAAAATATGTGGGACAACTGCTTGAGATAAAGATGAATTAAAAATTTCTGTATACACACCAGCCAGTTGTTCACTGCAGGCCTTCAGCACTCTGGGGGGAACCCCATCCGGTCCGGTGGTTTTGTGGGGGTTTACTTGCTTCTGGACATTAAGGACTTGTGTGTGAGTCACCTGGTGGGCTATGAGGGTGAAGTCGCAGGGGGCTTTTATAGGGTTGTCTATGTTCAGTCTGTCAAACCTGGCATAGAAGGTGTTAAGCCTATCTGGAAGGGTAGTGTCTCTGGAGTCTGTAGATGTTGTTGTTCTCCTATAATTTGTCACAGACTGAATTCGGTGCCACATCCTGCGTGTGTTCCGGCTATTATAGTGGCTTTCCAGTTTTTGAGAATGAGCCCTTTTTGCTGCTCTGATGGACTTTTGCAGCTCATAACATGCTTTCTTGTATTCCACCTGGTGTCCCGTCTTGAAGGCCTCCTGCCGCAACCTGATTTTATGTTTCACATCCCCGTTGAACCACGGTTTTTGTTAGGGAAACACACGCACAGCCCTAGGGGGAGCACATGTGGACTTGCACCAGCTTATGTCATCACTCACAGTTTCTGTATACTCATGGATGTCCTCAGTGGCCTCTTTAAAAACACTCCAGTCAGTGGTCTCTGCAGGGTATCCTTTGCCTCTTCTGTCCAGATGTTAACCATGTAAGCCATTATCTCCATTCATTCAGCATGAGTTCTACTTTAATGGTCACAACTATTTCACATAGGTTAGCCCACACTGAGCATCTCCATGTTACATGAATTATGACCGAGAGTGTTTTTTTCTCATCCTGAAAGAATGGAGATAGTGTCTTACATGAAATGTATACATGTTGTGAACTGGTGACAGTGATACAGCCTACACTACCTGTACATTTGTGTTGAATCTCTCTGTCGCTGTCGCTGTCGCTGTCTCTGTCTCTGTCTCTCTCTCTCTCTCTCTCTCTCTCTCTCTCTCTCTCTCTCTCTCTCTCTCTCTCTCTCTCTCTCTCTGCTTGCTTTCACTCATTTGAGAAGTACAGCTGAATTCTGTGGCAGCGGACATTTTGCTCTGCCCACAGAGACTCGATAGACCAATTTAAATTGACAGTTTTTTATTGTCAACACTGAAGTAGGCAGCTGTGATTATTTTTTTCACAGGCCTCCAACTGCTTCAAATAATTCCAATGAAGAGGGAACATCCTGCCAATGGACGCGGCAGGGGGCAATAGCCTACCCCTCTTCACACCAACTGGAGACCAATTTGTGATGGTGGCTGGATGGGCGGGGTCAAGAAGGTATACCCCAAAACTAAAGTAGTGATTGGTTCATTGGTAAATTAGTAATTGAGCGGAATACTGTCTCGTCCTCCTGGCAGAGCTGTTATGTCTCAGCTTTCATTTCTGCATGGACAGCTGAATTCTAAATGGTTGAGTGCAGTCTAGAGCTTATTGGACAGTTAACTTTTTGTCTGTCAGTGCTTCATGCTTGAGTGGTTTTAATTGTCTGCAGAAGAACAAAGAACCTGCTCTCTGTGAATTGGAAATAAAGCATTTTATGACTCTCCACCTTTGCCAGTTATTGTTTTACAGTGCTGAACTCCTGTCCGGGAACTGGGCACATTTTCTCACTTTGTGTCACACAATTTATGTGTGGGTCTATCAAGGGTCTATTTCACCTTGTTTAGTCTTGTAATACAATGATGAATATCTAAAGCATTTTACTGGAATACAGCATTTTACCGGAGTTCGTGTATTTTAGGATGGCGATATTACAGAACCGGTAAATAACACATATAAAGATTATGCTGAACTTCTACAGCTTCCTTTTGGCATGGACAAAGTCTCACTGTGACTGTCATCCGACCAAAATGGGCAGAACTGGGAAATAAGAGTAGGCTTCAACACCGGTGTCACTGTAAAGTGGCAGAAAAGAGCTTGAGAGCCTAGTCATCTGAAAGCCATTCAAGTATCAGAATGTTTTGCAATTGAAGCAGGAAAATCACAAATATGATGAAACGCGTCAGCCATGAGAATAATAATGACAACAATTATGCTACTATAATTGACTTGAAGTGAAATTTAGGCACTACGCTTTGTTTTTTTTAATTCCTGAGTTTGTTTTGCCGCATTCTCCCTCTGTCTGTGGGGATGTTCCACTTTTGTTAATGTGTTTGTGTGTTTGATTAAAGCATTTGTTTTGATTTATTCCAGCGCATTTTAATTACCCGTTTTCGGTGGGAAATGAAAGAGAACCCCCTTTCCATGTACCGCTCTCTGATTGTGCGTGTGTGTGTGTGCGTGTGCGTGCGCGTGCGCGCGTGTGTGTGTGTGTGTGTGTGTGTGTGTGTGTGTGAGAGAGAGAGAAATAGAGAGAGAGAGAGAGAGAGAGAGAGAGAGAGAGAGAGAGAGAGACTTTTTTTTTAACTTTTAAAATCCCTTTATTGAACCAACCATGGCCCACACATCCACCAAAACAACCTCACCTCCAACCCCACCCTACCGTACCCCATTAAAAACACCCCTTACCAAAGAAACCTTAACCCACCACCCTCATTAGCTGAGAGAGAGAGAGAGAGAGAGAGAGAGAGAGAGAGAGAGAGAGAGAGAGAGAGAGAGAGAGAGAGATATTTCTCTACACTGGTCCAACACTGCTGTGGGAAGCCCTATAGGGCTATATGATGTCTATTCTTATTGTACTCTTCACCACCATCCTTCCTCTCTTCATTCTCTCTCCACCTCCTCTCTCATCTCCAATCTCCCTCTGGAGAATGGAGAGAAGAGAGGGCAGAGGTATATAAAGTACAATGATATTACACTATTGCAAAGATGTAATATATTTCAAGTGCTGTAAGTCTGCTTTATATACCTTTGCGCTCTCGTTTCTCCATTTTCTTTACTCTCTCCTTCCTTTCTCTCGTAACTCTCTTCCTCCCTCCATCATCATCTTCTCTGCTCCTCCTCTACTCTCCCCACCTCTGTCCTTTCTCCTCTCTCCTCCCTCTTCTCTCTGTTATTCCAACTTTCCCCTGACTCTTCACTTTCTCGATTCCTTCTCCTCTCCTCTCCTCTCCTCTCCACAACTCTACTCTCCCCACCTCTACTCTACTCTCCCCACCTCTGTCCTCTCTTCTTTCTCCTCCCTTCTCTCTCTGTTCTTCCGACTCTCTCCTGACTCTTCACCTTCTCAATTATTGCTCCCTCTTCTCCGGGTATTGACACTCTTCTCTTCTCTTCTCTTCTCTTCTCTTCTCTTCTCTTCTCTTCTCTCCACTTCCCTTCCCTTCCCTCTCCTCCCCTCCCCTCCCCTCTTCTCTTCTCTTCTCTTCTCTTCTCTTCTCTTCTCTTCTCTTCTCTTCTCTTCTCTTCTCTTCTCTTCTCTTCTCTTCTCTTCTCTTCTCTTC
>NC_085860.1:18866341-18886341 GCF_034702125.1 Engraulis encrasicolus
GACGGGGACTCCTCCCACTTAGTTGGGAAGCAAACAGCCATTAGCAAACTAAGGAGGCGGGTCAACCATGTTGTTTGGGAAATGTTAATTGTTATGCTCTTGGTCAGAGCAAGTCTCGAAGAGACTTTAAAGTTGATGATAATCTGGATAGCACAGAGTAGGCTCACATTTCAGATGCGTTTATAACAATATCTCTACATGATTACCGTTGTACAGTATAGGCCAGATGTTTGGACACACCTTCTCATTCAATGCATTGTCTTTATTTTGTGGCTGTTTACAGCATTGTACATTTTCGCAGAGGGCATCAAAACTGTCCATGAACAGAGCAGACACTGTTATGCACACCGATACATGTGTGGGGGCAAATACAGTACACTGTACCTGTATGTAGACACAACACATTTAGAGTAGATAAGTGGGTTTCATTTTGTTATGAAATGAAACAGCCTCTTTCTATAGTGTCACAATGTAACAATAGACTAGTTGGCAGAGAACAAAAACAAAACCAAATGAAACAAAATGAACTACAAAATGAAAAACCCAAAAGTACTTGACTTCCTCACACAAGAGTTGTCATTGCAAAACAACATGGTGGTTATTCTCCATGAAAGCCACAATATATTGCATTGGCAGAGCTGCTTGTTTTTCTCTGAGTTGCTGGAGGTGAATTGCAAGAGGAATGCACTACACCAGCTGTGTCTACCAGCCAATAAATACCTGTGTGTGTGTGTGTGTGTGTGTGTGTGTGTGTGTGTGTGTGTGTGTGTGTGTGTGTGTGTGTGTGTGTGTGTGTGTGTGTGTGTGTGTGTGTGTGTGTGTGTGTGTGTGTGTGTGTGTGTGTGTGTGTGTGCGTGTGCGCGCATGCGTGTGTGTGTGTGTGTGTGCCATGATGAACGAACAAAGGCAAAACAGTGTGTGGAGCAGCCGCCATGCACTGTCAGAGATATCATTTACTATGGCAAATGGTAATGCTTAGAAAAACCTGAGTAGGCAAAAGAGAAACACACACACACACACACACACACACACACACACACACACACACACACACACACACACACACACACACACACACACACACACACACACACACACACACACACACACACACACACACACACACACACACACACACCTGAGCCCCAGATGGGACAGACACCTGGAGAGTAAATGAGAAAAGCGTGTTTTTATTCTGCTGTAGTGATAACATAGAGACAAATGTTAAATGGTATGGGAAAGCGGTTATTTCCAGTAAATCATACAGTGTTTTCGAATAATACGATTTCAGGAGGTTGTTTTTGAGAAGTACATTCAAACCCTTGCCTTTCATATCTTATGTCCAAGACAAGTCCTTGTAGCCTACTGTATTTCTGCATTTCTTTCCCTTGTACATTGATAAAGATAACTTTATTATTGTTATTAAATTCCAGTTAGATGACGCTTTTCTTATCCAAAGCAACATCCAGATATTTGCACGATATTGGTTAAAGTCCCTACAGCAGTGTGGGGATAGATGCCTTCAGCCATGGAATGGAGATGTAGGTTGATGTTGTTTAATCTGGTATCACCAGGTATTTACTGATCCAGGATCAACATCGAAGTTGTTAGTCCAGGATCAATGTTACAGGTGACCAATCAGAGTTCACTTTTGATTGATGGTGTCATTGCCCTGAGACATGAAAAATTCAAATATCCCCCTCCTTTTTATGATTGGGACCATTTTGAGCCTGCAGGACCATGCAGCTCCACACATTCTGATGACTGCTTCAGAAAAACCTAACTTTCTCAAAGCATGAAGGAATTTCAAACCAGTGTAGCCTACCAGTAATTACCTTCACATGATATTAGGCATGTCCACAGATTAAGATACTAACCACTAGCTACAGTATATTACTAGATATTGTGGTGGGTTAAAACTTTTAAAACAATGGTGAGTGTTATTTTTAATGGATTGCTAAAGGGTCAGGGGTATGTTTCTCGAAAGCATAATGACAGTCGGTTAGCAACTTGAGTAGATCCAATGGGCTAACATAGTTAGCAACAATGGTAGCTAACATTGCTAACAACTAGCTAACATATTTTCTAACATAGTAAGCAGGTAGCTAACATAGTTAGCAACTATTGCTTACTGAAATACACACCGGAAGTCAGAATTGTTTGAAAGCATGGCATTCATCCAAGAGCATTTTTATCTTATGAGTTCAGGACAGAGAATTTGGGTTTAGCCATACAATTTTAGCTCCTCAATACTGCCATTGTTTATTTTACTTCTTAAAGTGATCCAGGAACATTGTTCATTTTACAGCTTACAGTGATTCAGGAATATTATTCATTTTACCAATGACAGTGATCTAGGGCCAACGCTTATTTTACTTATCACAGTGATCCAAGATTATTGTTTATTTCGCCAATCACAGTGATCCAGGACCATTGTTCATTGTACCGCTCACAGGGATCTTGGAGCATTGTTCATTTTACAGCTCACAGCGATCTTGGAGCATTGTTCATTTTGCTGCTTACCGTTTACAGTGATCCAGGACTGTTTATTTTACCACGCACAGTAACAAGACCATACAAGACCATTGTTCATTGTACAGCTTACAGTGATCCAGGCCCATTGTTAATTTTACCACTCACAGTGATCCAGGACCATTGTTAATCTTACCACTCATAGTGATCCAGGATCAGAGTTTATGACCACTCACAGTGGATTTCATTTCACCAATTAAAGTGATCCAAGAACTTTGTTTATTTTGCCAATCACTGTGATTCAGGGCCAGTTTATATAATGCTCACAGTGATCCAGGATCATTATTTATATACTGCTTTGTGACACAGCGATCCATGACCATTGTTCATTTTCCACAGTGATCTAGGATCATTGTTCATTTACCACGGTGTTCCAGGATCATTGTTCATTTACCACAGTGATCCAGGATCATTGTTCATTTAATGCAGTGATCCAGGATCATTGTTCATTTAACACAGTGATCCAGGACCATTGTTCATTTACCACAGTGATCCAGGATCATTGTTCATTCACCACAGCGATCCAGGACCATTGTTCATTTAATGCAGTGATCCAGGATCATTGTTCAATTACCACAGTGATCCAGGATCAATTTTCATTTACCACAGTGTTCCGGGATCATAGCTCATTTACCACAGTGATCATAGTGATCCTGTACAATTGTTCATTTACCACAGTGATCCAGGATAATTTTTTTCATTTACCACAGTGATCCAGGATCATTGTTCATTTACCACAGTGATCCAGGACCTTTGTTCATTTACCACAGTGATCCAGGATCATTGTTCATTTACCACAGTGATGCAGGACAATTGTTCATTTACTTGAGTGATCCAAGATCATTGTTCATTCACCACAGTGATCCAGGACCATTGTGTATTTACCACAGTGATCCAGGATCATGGTTCATTTACCACAATGATCCAGGACCATTGTTCATTTACCACAGTGATCCAGGATCATTGTTCATTCACCACAGTGATCCTGGATCATTGTTCATTTACTACAGTGATCCTGGACTATTGTTCTTTTAGCCTGATTTTCATAGACGTTGAAAGCTCTTCGAGACTTGGTCTGACCAAGAGCATAACAAATAACATTTCCCAAACGTCATGGTTGACCTGTCTCCCTTGGTTTGCTTATGGTTGTTTTCTTCCCGACAAAGTGAAAGGCGTTCCCGTATTTGCGGGCAATCAGAAAGTACTTGCATTGCTCCTGACCTGACTAGTTGCAACACCGAAGGTGCTGCGCCACTAGGAGGGCGCGGCCTGGCTATTGTTCATTTACCACTGTGATCCGGGATCATTGTTCATTTACCACCGTGATCCAGTATCACTGCTTATTTATCACAGTGATCCAGGATCATTGTTCATTTACTGAGAATGAGAATCTGAGAACTGAGAAGGCTCAGAAAAACTTGTGTGATGTGATCACAGACAGACAGACAGGTACAAACACATACACACACAAACGCACATACACAGACGGAGAGATGCACGCACACACACACACACACACACACACACACACACACACACACACACACAGACACAGACACACACACACACACACACACACACACACATTTTACTTCTTTATTTGGATTGACAGATATACAATTATCATGGCACAATCAACATTTGGTTTAAAAGGAGTCCAATACAGCACTAGAATCTTCTGTTCATAATGTCCTAAGGATAAAGGTGGCACCTGCGTTTCCATATGAAGAGTCTCCCAATGATGCAAGATATTGACCAAAAATGTGTGAATTGCTTGGCCCTTCTTTTTGTCAGTCCACAGATCTGTAGACCACACAAACATAGTCTATGCACATGGCCCAGACTACCAAAAAATGAACACAATTACTTGCAGTTGTTCAAAGCAGTACATGAATGGATGTGAAGTTGTCCGTTTTGCGCAGCTCTTGCAGTGTTAGCGCTACGATGTGGTCATGACGCGCGATGTACAGTCCCTTATAGGAGGCGTAACCGTTCAAAACATGTGCCATGGTCTCCCTTCAATGTGCGCGGTGCATCAGGTAGAACTGGTCATGCTGAGATGGATACCACAGAGACAAATTTGCTTTAGTTGGTAATACGTGCAGGCGCGCTTTGATTGTAAACTTGTGTATATCGTCCTCAAATGCTGAGTTTGGCAGGAATGAATGGGAGACACTGTGGTTAGCGTGAGGCAGACAGGCCAATTGTCTCTGGAGGCGCAGCCCTGTCGAGTGCTGAACCGCGCAGGCTTGAAAATATCCAAGGATAATCCCTCTGCAGTTCTCTGTTTTGAGATGTTGCACATTACCATTGAGTGATATTGTTGCGCGGACATATATGGTTGGGTCTGTAGCGATGTTGTCATCAAGCCCGACTGGCTGGCCTGTTGCATTTTTCCAGCACAAGTTCACATTTGCGCGGTTGCAGATGTCATTCAGGTCCATCCAGTCGGAACGTACGCCAAAGCCTGGTGCGTTGGTGTCAAGTTTTCCGCTGAGTTTTTTTTTAGCAAATCCAAGAAAGCTGTCCTCCTCCGTGGATGCGCAGGGGACGTTGCGCTTCTTCAGATGCAGTAGTAATGATTTCCGCGTTAGCTCGCGCATGGATGCGTTGTCGTTGTTAAGCATTCCCCGTATATGGCACAATCCAGTGGCTATGTAGACCCACTCTATGTGAGGGACCCCCAACCCTCCTTCTCCGGTTCTGTGGAACAATATGTCTCTTGTGGAGTGTGAATTTATGCCAAACCAGCGCCTTACAAGAGTCACAGCTTTATTGTTCATTTCTGTTAACACACATTTGGGAATGTGAATATTGGCAAAAAGGTGTTGAATCTTCGACAGTGCGATGGCTCTTACGGCTTCTAACTTCATGGTAATGGGAAGTGGTGAGGAGTCTATCAGGTCTAGTCTGTTATTATACTCGTCAGTCAGTTCTTGAACTTGTTCTCCCCATTCACCCGCGATGTTGAAGTGGTGTCCAAGGTAGCAGTATGTTTCATGTCGTGCGTATACTCTGATTGGATTGCCCAACATGGTAAAAGAAGGCGGCTTGTCTTTTTTGGCTTTGTACCACCTGTTACCCCCACTACGTCGTTCGTAAAACGCTGCGCATTTCGTGGGCTTTACATCTTGCCCTGACCAGGTTAGGAATTCATCCGTTTATGAGAGAATGGTGTTAATTACTTCTTCATCTCTTGATGCCACGTGGACGTCATCCGCATAGGCCTGCACACACACACGGAAACACACACACACACACACACACACACACACACACACACACACACACACACACACACACAAACACTACTGTGCAGTGTGCTTGGTTATATTAAGTTCTCTGTGAGTGATTCATATACAGCCACTCTTCTCTCCAGTCAAGTGGGAGGAGGCTCAGACAGAATGAATCCACAGCAGTCACTCATGTTTGCTTTATTTATTGGCCTTGTTTTTATTTATTTGTTTACTGGGCTTTGTTTTTCTTTACTTGTTTATTGGGCTTTGTTGTTGTTTATTTGTTTCCAGGGACGCCACTCTGCATGCCATCTGCTGTCTTCCAGACTCCACAATTTGTCTTCCATGACCGACACATTTCGTTGGCAATGGCAAGGAAATACATGTATGACATTGACTTTAATACACTTTTATGTGCTATTGTTGAATCATGGACTATAAGTACAAAATAAATGACAAACCCTATTTAAGCGGAATACTTTCCATAAAATACATGAATAATCAACACAAATACTCCAAAACAAACAGGTCAGCTGGTTCTGTCAGCCACATCAGGGCTGCAGCCTACAATGCTCCATTGGTCACCGTAGCAACACACAACCCAGGAGTTGCAGTTCCACCTTTGTAGGCCTCTGGGGTCTGAACATGCAATAAAGGACCGCACAACCATCACATACATCACATACATTCGTGTGAACAAACGAACAAAAACACTCACTCACATACACACAAACACGCACACACACACACGCACGCACGCACGCACGCACGCACGCACGCACGCACGCACGCACGCACGCACGCATGCACACACACACCACCTGCATCACTATTACCAGCAAGTCAATGTAACTGAGACCCCCTCATGGTCAATGCGATTGAGGCCCCCATAGGGTCTGTGTTGTGTGCTGGCCACTTCATCTTTAATTATCTCCAGTAGTCCGTGGTAACTTGTTTTGTAGGCTACAGGAGCATTGCAGGGCTGCTCTCCTGAGGGCCATTAGCACTTGCTGGACTTGGCCATTGCACAGCCAGTGAAGAATCAAGATGCATACGGGTAGTGGTGTGTGAGGGCTCTCTCTCTCTCTCTCTCTCTCTCTCTCTCTCTCTCTCTCTCCCTCTCTCTCTCTCTCTCTCTCTCTGTGGTCATTTCAAAAAGTGCTCGCTTGCTTTGACCAGGGTAATGTGGTTCTCAGGGGAAATGCGGTTTGTTTGTTTTTTGTAAGAGAGGTTCACAAGAGGAGTGTAGCCTACATGTTTACACAAAACCTTGTTTCAGAGTAGGCAAACGAGAAGGGAGAACAATGAAAAAGCACTTCACAAACCCAGGTCAATTACATCCAATGCAGAGTCGAAGGTCTTGTGTTGGAACGTGCTATGAGGATGTTTTGCAGCAAGATTTAATTGGATATCCATTTGCAATTTCCCTTCCAAGGTACCAATGATTCAAGTCAATGACTTAACCTTTAACCCTGAACTATACATATCCGTTTGTGCAAGCTGCTGTCTTTATTTCGGCATTATGCCCAGGCTACTTCTGATTGTAGGTAACATTTGAGTAGAGGAAAAAATCTGGAAAGATTTTTCTCAGGGTCAAGACAGCTTTCTGGGCCAAAAGTTGAAATGCAGATAATCAGCATCTATAAATAAAATAAGAACTGCGAGTGTCCTCTTCTCTCCTAAGAGTAGCCACGCCCACTCTATAATCCCCTCTCAGTGACTTGGCTGGATACAGGCAGACCAAAGATATTCCCTGGCAGAGGAAGAGAGATACTTCACAGCAAGACATACTGTATCTGTGGCAGCAACAACAGGATGTAGTGCTCTGTACATTGTGTTAGAATCGTTCACAATTTCTTTCCAGAATTCATGCAGTCCGTTCACAAATGTTACATTTTCCACAAATAATTAGAGCAACCATCAAATTCTATGTATTCATTATGACTGGGAAAATTACACTTTTCATACATGAAAAGGTGGATCTTCTCCATATCCATCATTTTGAATTTTTGATTTTTTAGCTGCAAAACTTACTGTACTTCGATCATACTAGTAAATATTAGCCTACTTTATTATTTAGTAATTATTCATGAAAAACCTAATTTGGCAACAGTTTCAATCAGCACCATAATTGCAATACCTACTCTTGCCACCATCCTACACAGTGCACCTTTGATTTGATTTGATTTGATTTGATGATTTTATTTCACATGTCACGAGCAAAGGTACCAATGGTTCAAGTCAAGTCAACCTTTTAGCTTGATTTGGGATGATACCCCAATTGTTCAGGGTTCTACACTGCTCTGCTGTCTGTCTGTCATGCATGTTTTTGGACTACCGTACAGACCACAATGGGTCTGCTCTGCTCTACTCCATTCTGCTGCGTGTAATGCATGGTTTTGAAGTGATATTCTGTGAATTGGGACTCTTCTCTACACCTCTCTATGTCATGAAGGCCTTTTGTTATTCTCAGTGGTCCATGGTCTGGGGTCTGTGCTAGTCTCTCCATTGGGGCGTTTGTCTGCTTTGCTGCTGGGAGCTGCGGCATACAGTAGTGATCCCAGCCTTCAATGATCAGCAGCCCTGCATGGTGCTCTGGGGTCATCAACTTCACCATGTTGTTCTGGATGCCTTCCCTTAATGGAATTTAATGAAGCATGCTGGATGGACTGTGTGTGTGTGTGTGTGTGTGTGTGTGTGTGTGTGTGTGCGTGTGTGTGTGTGTGTGTGTGTGTGTGTGTGCGTGTGCAGGTTTGTGACGTTTGTGTGCGTGCGTGTGTGTGTGTGTGTGTGTGTGTCGCCAAGAGAGTACCAGAGACACGATAAACAGAAAGTAATTAGATGACGCTGGTAGTTGCAGAATGGCTCCAATTGAGCCGGGCTGCTGAGACTGACGCCAGACATTCAATCTGCTCCAAACCTAATTCCCTCAAGTCCCCCGCGTGGCCTTAAAACATGGGCATCAGAGGCAGGGGCAGAGGCACACATCCCTTAGATGACGCTAGGAGGAGAGAGAGAGAGAGAGAGAGGGAGAGAGAGAGAGAGAGAGAGAGAGAGAGAGAGAGAGAGGGAGAGAGAGAGAGAGAAAGGTGCAAGCAGAGAAGGAGTCAGTCAGCAAGAGTGAGATAGGGGGAGAAGGAGGTGAGAGAGGGGGATAGAGAGGGAGGTGAGAGAAATAGAGAGAGAGAAAGGAGGGCAGTGAGAGGGGGAAAGAAGAAAGCGAGGAAGACGCTTATTGGCTTTTTATTGCTATGCAGGGGAACACGCTTATACTTTGTGGTGCCACACATCAAAGGCATAAAAAAGAAACTCCCATCATTTAATTCATCCGTACATTTTTACCATCTGAAGCTGCTTCAAAGCATAGAGCACAGTGCCAGGTCTGACTGTCTTTTGTGTCTGTGTGTGTGTGTGTGTGTGTGTGTGTGTGTGTGTGTGTGTGTGTGTGTGTGTGTGTGTGTGTGTGTGTGTGTGTGTGTGTGTGTGTGTGTGTGTGTGTGTGGGCCTGTCGTCAGTAAGCCTTGTCATTCAGGATGGCTGCCAGGGCGTTGGTGCTCTCTCTCTCTGTCTCTCTCTCTCTCTCTCTCTGTCTCTCTCTCTCTCTCTCTCTCTGCCTCTTTTGCTTGCTGTCTCCATTTCCCTACACCTCTTTCTCTCTTGCTCACTTCCCTTTTTCTCTTCCTCTTTCTTTTTGCTAGAGAAGATGGCCATCACTAGGCTTTTGGAGGTCAGATTGAGATCAAAGAGAAGAGGGGGGGGGGGGGGGTTGTGGAGAGTTTCAGTTTGTTCTAGTTCAATTTTGTGGTGAAGAAACAAAGTGGTGAAAACCAAGGGCCCCCTGACCATAATAAGGAGTTCTGGATGACATCAACCACAAAACCACCTATAAAAGGCACAGTACAACTGGAGAATGTTGCTTGAGCTCTTCGTTTTGAGCTCTTGCCCTCAAGCCTCTTCGGGGCTTGAGCGCTTGACTTTTTTTTTTGCTGCTTAAGCGCTTGAATCTTTGTCACTGGACTCTTTTCTCTTCTCCGCTATATGTGGCCCCTCACTTTTTGTTGCATTGCAGGAGGCTTGCAAATGGGGTCTTTTAGCAGAGGAGAGAGAGGGTTTCTTTTCTACTCTTACCTGTACAGCTGATTTCAGTCTTTGCGCTTTGACTTACTTTTACCTTTTTGTTAGTCTTACTCTTTTGAGGTTTTTCGTTTTTTATCTGTATTAGCTGTAGAATATTCTCTTTAAGAGTGGAGGACAAATAGTAAATTCTCATAGTACTTTGTAAACCTGCTATTGCTAAATTAATAAACCAAAGACCAGCTTGGTTGACACACAAACTTGAACAATAAGGTGTGCTATATTTTGTATCTCTCTTTTGGCAAGAATCTTTACGAATTGATAAGACAAGCCGTGGACAAGGATAGCTGCTTCACAGAGGAAGATGTTGGTAAGTATCAGAGATCAAGACTCCGGATTCCTGGTGAGTGGAGTTATTTTTTATTCACTCGGGAGGGGAGGATAGGTTCTGCTGTACAGAGATTTATTGGTTCGTTGGGCCAAAGGTAAGTATAATAGTTGAGTTGAATGTGCATGCCTACTTAAGACACTGGTGTCGACTACCAAGGCAAGATTTTTTTCTCTGGAGTTGAATATTTACTAACACAAAGATTTGGTTTGGCATACCAAGAAACAGAGGCAGTTTCTGGCGGGGGAATATCCAAGCATCTGGCACCCATGAAGGTGGCGGGTATTCCTGACACAAAGGCGCTAGTACCATGACATGACCAATACACTAGCAGTCCTTTTCAGACGACTTCCAATCCAGGTGTTTGGAAAGTTCGAACCCCGAAACTACACTCTGTACCAAGGCCAGATAACCACTTTGTGAGTAGATATTCATACCAGTGAATTAGCTGCAACCAAGCAGACACCAGTGCTCTGTGAGTGGATGTCCAGTATGCTATTCTAAAGACTGTTGAATAAGGCCAGCGAACCATAGTGTCTGTGGAGCAGGGCATTTCCTCTCCTGCCTAGCGAGGCGAATAGCTCTGCTGAATCCAATATACTAACCGGGGGACAAAGAAAGAAAAGCCAAGGGTGGTCTGTGTTTTTTGAGAAGTAGAAAATCTTGTATACCCACTTAGTGGTATAAGAGAAATACAGAAAATAGAAACCTGTGGGACACATTGATCCAATTTTCTTGGACTCATACAAAATTCCTGATTTAATGTATAATGTAAAGAATAATAGGCTTTTAAACACTTTGTCATATTATAATAATTACTGTGAATAAATATTTGTAAATGTCATACTTTTTTCATGTTAATATTAAGACTGAGCTTGTGCCCTCAGTCTTCAGAGTTTGAGCACTTGACTTCTTTATTGTTTGGGTGCTTGAGTCTTCCTTGCTGGACTCTTCTCTCTTTTGCACTGGGGCTCCTCTCTTTTTGCTGTGTTACGAGAGGATTGCAAAATGGGGCTTTTAGCGGAGGAGAGAGAGAGTTAAATTTTTTTAATTTTTTTTTAAAGTTCTACCTTTTCCTGTAGAGCTCTGACTTGATTTTTTGCACTTTTGACTTATATTTGCGCTTTTTGCACTTTAAATAGTCTTACTGTTTTAAAGTTATTAGTTCTTTATCTGTATTAGCTGTAGAATATGCTCTTAAAGAGTAGAGGACAAATAGTAAATCCTCATAGTACTTTGTAAACCTGCTATTGCTAAATTAATAAACCAAAAACCAGCTTGGTTGACGTGCAAACTTGAACCATAAGGTGTGCAATATTTTGTAGCTCTCTTTTGGCAAGAATCTTTACAAATTGATGAGACAAGCTGTGGACAAGGATAGCTGCTTCACAGAGACAGAGATTGGTAGGTATAGATAGATCCAGACTCTGTATTCCTGGTGAGTGGAGCTACTTTTCATTCGCTTGGGAGGGGAGGATAGTTTCTGCTGTACAGAGATTTATTGGTTCGTTTGGTCAATGGTAAGTATAACAGTTGAGTTGAATGTGCATGCCTACTTAAGACACTGGTGTCGACTACCAAGGCAAGATTTTTTTTCTCTGGAGTTGAATATTTACTAACACAAAGATTTGGTTTGGCATACCAAGAAACAGAGGCAGTTTCTGGCGGGGGAATATCCAAGCATCTGGCACCCATGAAGGTGGCGGGTATTCCTGACACAAAGGCGCTAGTACCATGACATGACCAATACACTAACAGTCCTTTTCAGACAACTCCCAATCCAGGTGTTTGGAAAGTTCGAACCCCGAAACTACACTCTGTACCAAGGCCAGATAACCACTTTGTGAGTAGATATTCATACCAGTGAATTAGCTGCAACCAAGCAGACACCAGTGCTCTGTGAGTGGATGTCCAGTATGCTATTCTAAAGACTGTTGAATAAGGCCAGCGAACCATAGTGTCTGTGGAGCAGGGCATTTCCTCTCCTGAATATCTCTGAATCTGCTGAATCCAAGATACTAACTGGGGGACAAAGACAGAAAAGCCAAGTTACCATGTATAATGTAAAGAGTAATAAGCTTTTAAAGACTCTTGTCATATTACCGTGAATAAGTATGCGTTAATATTTCATACAAAAACAGGTTAAAATCGTTTGCTCTCTTCACATTTGAGTTGTCGTGGAAAAAATGGTAGGCTCCTTTCTCAGTTATACTGTAGCCTACATGTTATAAACAGGCTACTAATCATTGTGTCAAAGTAAATATTCTTTAATGCTGTCCTATGAAGAGTTATACTTAGAAATCTGCAAACATGTGAGGTGTATACACACTTCTGTGACATAGGCTTCTTGTAATTTTGTTGGGAAGCTACGTGCCTTATTTGTTTGTTAATGATGCCACTTAAAACTCTTTCACTGCTAATCTGCGGTTGGCATGAGCTCAGCTGGCAGTCTGCTGTGGGGATTACGACGCGTGTGCCTACTGAAGGTAAAGATGCATTTCTCTGCACTTCTTGCATATTGTTCGTAGTCTAATGCACAGCAGTCTTCGTTGTGACGGATGTAGGCCTAACTTAACTTTTTTTTTTGCAGTATTGCTGGTGGCGTGCATAGCCTACATTTGTCGGCCTTGTGGTTAACTTCTCATGTGCCTGGTCAGGCAAGCAAAGGTAATGTCACGTTTTCTTTGTTTGAATTTGGTATGAATCCAGCACTTTTTCTGGCTTTTATTGACCTAACTTGCGTTTCTCATAGTCTCCTCGATGCGCTGAACTCAACTGGAACCCGACGTGACTCGTATCCCCGCTTGTTTGCTGTAGCCATCCGAACAGGAGGTAGGCCTAATGTTTTCATTCCTGTGTGTGAAATTTGTACGATAGGGCCTATGCAGCTGTTTATTTCATTTGTGTGAAGCATTGTGTGAGGTGGGAAAGGGGTGCTCCGGCAGATGTGGTTGTGGGATTGGCAGTATGATATTTCCGACAATGAAACCATGTGGTATCATGCCGTGGTGTCGTGGTTGCATTTGTGGGAGCGCTAACATTTCCATGCTATAGGCTACATCTCTGTTGAAGTATCTCTCCTCATGGTAAATTTCTTGTTAAATACACACAGGAACTCATGCCATCGTCAACACTGGTACAGCACCACTAGAGGCGGGACACCACTGTTTTCTTTCCAAGTTGTTTTCTTCTATTTGCTTTGTGATATTTGCACAATAACCACACTGCATTGGAAACTGTGTACTGCAGTGGCTATATTGGGGACGTGTGCAGTTATTAGTATTAAACCATTACTCTCAATGTATTAAACCCAAGACCAGTATTGTCAACCTCTTGAATGGTACCTGGTTGCTGTAGTGGGAGACCAAAGGTGGCGTAATCTAGTACAAGTGTGTGTGTGTGTGTGTGTGTGTGTGTGTGTGTGTGTGTGTGTGTGTGTGTGTGTGTGTGTGTGTGTGTGTGTGTGTGTGTGTGTGTGTTTGTGTGTGTGTTGACAATTACAGACTATGCCTACAGGCAGTTATATCTTCGCTTTTGTTTTGTTTTGGGGTTTTGTGTTATTTTTTATTTTGTGTGTTTCATTTACTTTGTACTAACATTGTTTGCCATGCATTAGCTGGGCTTTGGTCACATTCTCTTGCAATTGCACATTTTGTAATTATTGTTATGTGCACATTCCTGTATTGCTTTTGCACATAAACATAGCATACTTGAAGTTTACATACTGTCTTATTTTAAGAAAAGAGAAAAATCATTGAAAGAAAATAAAAGCTTTGCATTGTATGAAAGTTGCATTTCAAGTTATTCACGTTAACCCGTTTCGGGGAAGTAGAATCCAGTGTCAAATGATTCGGTTCTTGCAACCTAACAAATGGGAGTGGCGTAGTCATTGACTTGTAACAACAGGGTAGGTGGCCACATTGTAACATTCATTGGTTGGCTTATTTGCTCCTGCTGTCAATATTTTCATCAATCTGTTGGCCTGTTTTCCATTACATCCTGTTGATTCAGAAAAGTACTTCCGTCATTTGGACAGCCTAATGTTGTTCATTCAAGGTCTGAAGACCCTGCATTTAGTCTGTTTTCTATCACTTTAGAGTCCAACCCAGGTTGACTCATCATATATAGTACAAGTCAGGTACCAGATCCAGTCCCTTGTTGTTCATTACATCAGTCTAGCATTTCCATTGCTTGTTGACCATGGAAATTGCATTTGGAATAAATTAATGTTTGTAGATGTTTTTTTTTTTTTGCAATGTGTGGTCTGTCACACCTCCCAGAGGGAAGCAGTTCAAATACAGGGTTAAGGGGGTGGGTGTCATCATCTACAATTACGTAAGACCGGATGGTCTTGAACATTCGGCACAAGTTATCTCTTCTAACCTTCTGCCATCTCCCTGTTAGATAAGATAGATCATTATCACAGGAAATGCTGCAAGGCCCAGTTTGTTCCTCTTTTGGAGAGCCTCCTGCTTCAGACTGATCTTTGTTCTCAGTGGGTGGGTTCCAATATGCGGACTCTCGTCCTCCCTCACTCACTTGCCTCCTCGTGTTCTTGTGATGACGTCACGACAACAGAATTGTATTGCAATTATCTCGCAAAAGTTCAATTCTAATGTCATTTTCTCATTTGCAAACGGGATGGTGAATGAAGATTAGTCCCCCAAAAATTGTTGTGGCTATAGGCTGATAGCGGTGAAACGTAATTGTATTCTCCACGGAGGCGTGGCGTCAGTGAAATGCAAGGCCACAAGCACAGACCGAGGAGTGAGTCCGCATATTGGAATGCACCCACAGTCTCCACAGTGTGTTCCTCTTCACTGTAAAAATATCCGCATGGTTTAACTTGAAAGCACAAGTTTACTAGCTTCCCCAGAATTTCTAATTAATTTATTGTGTTATTGTAACATTTCAATTCAAAGCTTCACACAACTTATAATAAGGATTTAAATTAACTTGGAATTCTGAGGCTGCTGGGCTGGTAAACATGTGCTTGCTTTTGCAGTTTGGAGTGCATCCTGTTTCAGACTGATCTTTACACTTAAAGTCTCCAACACAGTAAAAATAATTAGTTGTCAGTATTTCAGAGTAATTGCTTTTAAAAGTCTGCACAATAACACTGGGGTGTCAAGCTCAAATGCACAGTGGGGGACAATCAACATCTCCTATCTAGGGCACAGTCATGGGCCAGACTCAATATGTATAAATCAACTTTTTTAAGTTGTCGTTTTCATTTCCATTTTATTTCCAACTATTATTTCTTCTTTTTCTGAAATCAGCCAGGTAAACCCCTATACTAGTCACGTTGTTTATCATTTATGGTATACACGCACACCCTCCCTTGGTATGTACATTAATCTCTCCAAGGCTTTTGAAATACAGAGAAGAGTAGAGAAGAAATGAATTTCACATTCACAGCAGACCTCATACCAGTTGCAGCAAAAAAAAAAATCACATGCATATTTCATCAGTTGATCCGTAGACCAAATCAAACTGAACCATACCAGGGAAACACAAAGGGAGAAATGAAGGGTTTATTTGCAAAACGCTGTATCTCCATTTTTTGACTTTTGCATTTTATTATTGGAAATGACTGTTCAGAGGTCATATCACCCATGTGTGAATTCTTACCATTCAAATATTTTGAGAACTGTTGTAAACCCCTCAGGAGAAGAACCAGGAAGCAGGTAGGTCTATTTGGTGAGTTTTAATTACCACAGCGATCGTCAACAAACGTGGAAATCAAAAAGGTAAGTAAAACAAAAGGTAAGTATAAACTTCAAAACAGTAACGGAGGTGCTCTCTTTCACTGGAGGAAAACAAAGGGGTCTTGACACAAACGAGACCAGACAAGAACTGAAACAAAAGGCTGAACTTAAAAAGCATCTCAAATGAGGCAATGAAGAACAGGTGGACAGTGTCTTTCAGCTGAGGATGGTGATCAAGTGATTAGTAGCACTCAGTTCATTAATAGGCTGGTGAAGTGGACCTGATTGGTGCTCGTTGAGTGGAATTGGAGTCTGTGAGTGGAAGTGGAGTCTCTGAAGCCGTGACAAGAACATACTTTTTAGATGCGTCCCAGCATCTCTATAAGAGGGTCTGTCCATCCGCTGTCCGTCCGTCCGTCCGTCTGAAACGCATTCCTTTTCTGAAACGCATTCCTTGTCTGAAACGCTGTCTGAAACGCATTCCTTCAATTGTTCCTTCCTGTGTCCACAAGGCGGAGGCAGAGAGGCATTTTGGCCTGGAGCGAATGCGTGTCAAAACGTACGATATGTTACCAAACCGGCAAGGCTAAGCTGATTGCATTGTGAGACAACTGAGGGGTGCATTCAATTTTCGGCATTGTTTTGCGTTTGGACAGTGGTAGGCAACTTCGTTCCTTCTCCACAGCACACCAACACCACTGTGAGTGTCACTTAATGTTCACGGTCTTGTGATAGGCCGATACTTCGGCTGATAGTGTCGCGTTGTGCAGCTATTTTGGTTCATCAGAATGGAAATGAACGATTTAGAAGTCGGCAGGCAGTATTTCACACAGATGTTTGTGCTCGGATAGAGGGGCGTTTGCATTGCATAACGCTCCACGACATGGAACCGTAATAAGTTGACAGGCGACCAGCAGCGCTACAGCTCTTCCTCTAAACGTGAGTTTGCAAACATTCTGCCACTACGTTTCAGTGAGTTGTCAGTGTTCTCGAACTAGTAGACAGATGGGCCATTTGCATTTCACATACGCTGTGTTACTGATGTTCTCGGGCATATTGCAAGGGAGAGTCGTTTTCTGCTGGCGGGCGCGTGGACCCCACAGGTGCTTTCCCTTGCGCTCAGAGAGAGCACGGGACAGAACGCGTCTTTTGCTTCGTAATTGGTTTGCAGTCGTATGAATTTGGTAAACTCTGCCACTGAAGCTCACTGCTTTGTGCCTTGACGGTAAAAAGCTGGCATTGAAAATTAAGCGCACAATGCATCCAAAGGGTGAACCCATAGCGCATGATTCACCCAAACGGTTTTATTTATTTATTAGGCTATTTGGCGATGTTTAGTTTCTTTCCCACATGCACATGACGCTGAAATGGCGTGATAGCCTACTAAAGGTTGATAAATAACCTAGTACTAATAATATCTGGTAATTTGTAATGTAGCCACTTGAAATTAGATGCTTCTTTTCCAAATCCAAGCATGATGGCCTTATTATAGTCTAAACTGCAAAATATAAAGCTTTGTCTCGTCATTTCGCTGCCTGCCACATTATTTGGAGTTTCCATGGGCAATAGGCTATGACCAATACGTTGACAGGTTAGGAGGAGGCCAGCGGGGCGTTTTGGGGGGAAAAAAGGTTGGAACTGGCATAGAGGGATGCATCTGTTGTCCGCCTGTCGGCCTTGTTTAAGCTATATAAAATTCAGTTTGCAATGCATTTCAATGGAATGCCCAATACAAAAATGTCAATTTCCCAACATTCTATAAAATGGAGATACACCGTTTTGCAAATAAAGCCTTCAAATACACTACACTGCCGTATCACAGGATTGGAAACCGATGATGTCTGAAAGGAAAATATAAAGGTCAGCAACACTGTTTGATGCTGTCCTGTCCTCCCCTATTTCACTTGTCCTCATTGAAGTCACAACGTTCCTACATAATCAGGCTCTAATCTTTCTATTCTTAAACATAAAATAAAATCTGCACACCAAGTTTTCATGTGACTCTGCTGGTCCAGCACCCAAAACATTTTTGAGACGGATGTGCGTGTTTTCTTCTTTGTTAATCTAAGTCTCAATTTTCCTTCATTATGAGGTTCCTCTCTTTCTTTTATTCACCCCCTTCCCTCCACACCACCACCTCCCTCTCCTCTCCTTCTCTTGCTTTCTCTTTCTCCCTTGAGTCCTTCTCAATATACCTCTCACTATCCTCCCTTATTTCACCTCAGTCATGGAGGAGGATGATTGAAGAGCACTGGGGGAAGTAATCAACCAGTGCTCTCCCCCATCCTCCTCCATAGCTGTGTATATATGGCGCTTTTTTCGCCGATCGGAATAGATCTGATCCGATTAGTCTGATCGGAATGAAGTGTATACATTACATTGACCTCAAACGTTCGAATACCTGCCACACGCGGTTACCAGGGACAGTGGTTAGCAACAGGCCGGGCTATATGGTTTAAACTGCGATAAACATGAAAGTATCGCTTGCTTTATTTATAATTTTAGTCTTTCTGAAAGTGCAGCGGGAAACGACACTGCTGTACTTAATCTTGCGCTTATGGGCAAGTGCGTAACAGCGGCACTCCGACGCGCTGTTGTCACCAGTTCACTTAAAACACCTCACAAACAAGAAAGAAGTCTGTGGATGAGAGTACGAAGCCAGGGTTGGTGGGAGAGAGTTGTTCTGCAGGAATTCAGCGACCAATATGGCGTTAAAATGTTAGGATAACCAGAGCTTCATTTGTTAAAATATGTGACACGATTGCGTCACAAACAACCAAGTGGAATAGAGTGTATACATGGACCATCTGATCGGACTACACCACCTCTTCTAGTCCGATTAGAATTCTGATCCGATCAAAGAAATCTAGTCCGATTGGGCCGTATATAAGGGAATTCCTGATCGGAGTAGAAAAATATCCCTATTCTAATCGGATCAGAAGTGCCCATGTATACATACCTCATGACTGAGGAAACCTGAGCATGGTACCGTCCCGCCACACTGCTCCCTTGGCCTGCCATTGGGTGCAGCCCCCCTGCACCAGTAAGGCATAAATGCAATTTCGTTGTGTGCACTTGTGTGCTGTGCAGTGCTGTGGAGTGCTTTGTCACAATGACAATGGGAGATAGCGTATCCCATGGGGGCTTTCCTTTACGCTTTCATTTTATTTCATATTATTTTCAAATCTTTGGTCATCTTTTCAAAAGCCATTGCGCACAAAAAAAATCTGTGATGGACAGGGGGACGACGAACACACAGATGGACAGACGGCAGGATGGATGGGAGTTTGGAGAACAGTTGACGGAGGCGTAATAAACAAGATTCTTTGATGTGCTTGGTTGTGTTTGTAGGAGTAGGTTCTTCTCATCGATATCCAGTTCATTGAGTTTATCATGGTGTTACACTGAGTTTCCCAGGTGGGCTTTCAATTCACTTCACTTTCATCTTATTCGATGTCTTCTGTGAAGTCTCCATGTTCCTTCATCACCAGGCTCTTCTCTTTATTTCATTCATCCCCCTCTCCCTCCAACCACCCCCTCTCTCTCAACTCTCCTTCTCTTGCTCGCTCTGTCTTGCTCGAGTCCGTCTCATTATCCCTCTCACTATCCTCCCTCATTTCACTTGATGTCCTCTGTGATCCATCGTCATCAGGCTCTTATCTTTTCTTCACTTCTCTGATCTCTGCCCCCTCTCTTTCTCTACTTCATTCTTTCTCTACTACTTCCCATGGTGTCTCCCTCTCACTGTCCTCTCCCATTTCTCAATGTCCACTTTGAAGTCTTAATGATGCTTCTTTCTTTGCCTTCACGCGTTCTTTTCTCCCGATTTCTCTGTGTCCTACGCTATGTGAATTGTCAATGATGCCTAATTCTCATGTTCTTCCCCTTCCTTTTTCTCTCCAATCTCTCTTAAACTTCTCTCTCTTCTCCTGCGCTCTCTCTCTCTCTCTCTCTCTCTCTCTCTCTCTCTCTCTCTCTCTCTCTCTCTCTCTCTCTCCCCCTGCATTTATCTATCGTTCCTGTGTGGTTCCTGTGTGAGTATTGGTCTGTCTCCATAGACCA
>NC_085860.1:18892434-18909934 GCF_034702125.1 Engraulis encrasicolus
AAGCACGGTCTACCATGACAACTGCCAAGCACTTAGAAAGACAGTGTTTCAAAATGTAGCCATATTAGGCTACTTTTATAGTAAACAGGACATAACATTTTGTCTGGAAACAAAACAGGTAATTGCCAGAAATAAATGGCTTGAAATAGCTTGAGCCATGAAATATAAGTTGGCTCTCCAATTTATCACTGAATGTTAAGTCAATAGACGGCTTATCTAAAAAGCTTAGAGAGCACTAATCCATAAAATGAATCATCAGCATGCTATTCATAAATGTTTGCCTTGATCTAGTACTGTATTCCTAGCAAAGCTGAGGTGAATAATTAAGCTTTCCTATTTCTGCTAAAGTTGCTGACAGATGAAAAAGTGAACCTTCATAGTGAACCTTCTTGATGCTACCAAGCCGTTCTGCATGTTTTTGCCCTCCATGGCACGAGTAGGGCACCATGTATGCTTTCTGATCTAAATGCTGATTCTTGCGGTTGTGTTTGTGAGGAGAGAGATGAGGATTTGAGATGACTCCTGTGGGATGTGTGGGCGCTGAAAGGATGTGGCCTGATGGCATAAAGCATATCGAGAGATTAAAAAAGAAATCAGACTTTACAGAACACTTAGCTGACACTTTAATCTAAAGCAAATTTACAGTTATTTACAGGGTATTGGTTACAGTCTCTGGAGCAGTATGGGATTAGGTGCCTTTCTCAAGGGCACCTCAGCCATGGATTGTGCTAAGATATCAAGCAGTTGCTGGAGCAAATCAGTGTCTCTCGACTCATCGGAGCTAAAGGGACAGACTGTGCACCAACAGTCAGAAATGCAACATAATGACCCTCCCTACACACAGCACTGTGACCAACATCTAACGTTTATTGTTTTGTGAAATCCATTTAGCGCCAGCCTCTTTGCCTTGCATCAGAGAGGACAGCACCCGCACAGCCGTATAATTAAAACTCAACAAATAAATTGATATTTTTGGTGTTCTTTTCCACAGGGCTAAGGAAGGGGAAAATGGGGCAAATAGAATTCCGTGAACTATACTAATTAAAGGCAGTGGCACAAATGCTCCTTTCAGCTGAAGTGATACTGTCGTGATGATAAGAGATGAGATGCATCACTGGTATTTGCACAGATGGTGGTTGGTGGTAGTAGCAGCAGCATGCTTCCCGACTTTGTGCAGCGTTTGTGTGACACAGGGTAGCTGTGGCGTCACGGTTAAGGAGTTAGGTCGTAGATCACATGGTTGCTGATTCAATTCCTACCATGAAGTCCCATTGAGTAAGGCAAGGCACCTATCCCTACACTGCTCCAGGGACTGTAACCGATGCTCTGAAATATCTGTAAGTCGCTTTTGATCAAAGCGTCAGCAAAGCGTAATACAATGTACGGTACAGCAGTGTGTGTCACATCTTATCAAGAGGTCTGGTTCCTCTGCAATGGCGTGGGCATCAATCACGCCAGACTGACAACCACTTAGGTCAGCCCCGGCCAGTCAATATCACAGCCAGACCGTCATTCTCTCTCTGGGCAGGCAGACCAGATTCACAGGGGCATGAAATGTTCTCATATTCTTCTCTTTTCTTGTGTTCTTGTATTTTCTGTCTGTGTTAATCTTGGTTGATGGATTAGTTGACGTCTCACTTCACCATTTCAGCAACAGTGTCTATGTGTTGAGGGGCATCTCTTATTTCATCATTAATGAAGAAAGACATAATGTAAAAGCAAACCTGTACTGTTCATTCGTCTTCCAATGTCTTATTTTTACCAATTAAACGTGGGCTCAGTGATGCAATAGCTTTGGATAATGAAATTAATCATCTCGCTCCCAATGAAAAAAGACAGAACTAATAATTTAGCAGGCTTGAAGTGGTGGTCTTAGCTTGCAGCCCCAGGGTATCTGCCAGGTGGGTGTGTTACATCAGCTCAAAGGGCATCTCATGCAATACAAAAGCACTGATGGCACGATAGTTCAGTGAGGGTCTGCATTGCATCATGGGACTAGCCATTACATCCATCCAGACCACCGGGAGACTATGGATGCATTCCAATATGCAACCTTGCGTCCTCCACTTGTGCTTGTGGCCTTGCCCCGCCTCCTGGTCCCTCCTCCGTGGAGAAAATAATAAAGCTTCCTAGCTGTCAGCCTAGCCAAAACAACTTTTGGGGGAGTATTTTTCATTCACCATCCAGTTTGCAAATGAGAAAATGACTTACAATTGAACTTTTGCAAGATATCGAAATATAATGCTGTTGTCAGTTATGTCGTGATGTGATGACATATTACTTCCTGGTATGAGGCCACAAGCACAAGTGGAGGACGCAAGGTCACATATTGGAATGCAACGACGACAGTGACAATAACAGTGACAGTAGTCTTGCCCAGATTGGACACTGACAACCAGGAGATGGGCATAGGAAAGATCAAGGTGAGATAGGACCTAATCTATAAGCATTGTAATATTATAGGCCTAGATTGTTGGGTTTGCACTTAGTACATGTTCTCTACACATACTAGTTTCTTGCACTCCTGAAGATGCAGTGGATTGTATTCCAACTACTCTTTCTCCTGTGTAAAAGCACCTTTTTGAGACCAACAGGACTTTGCAAGAAGAAATTGCAATATACTGCAAAAATACTGTAGTTAGACTACAAAAGCAAGATTTTAATCAAATGTGGAAGTTGTGGGCGTGTGCCTTAGTCTCCTGCACGGTTTACTTTTGTTAAAAAGAAAACCCCAAAACAATCCCAATGTCTCTTACGGGAAGTGTCCATATTTCAATAGTGTCCTCTGGGAATAGCCAATCTAAGTCATACTAAATCCCCCACAAGTCTTGTGTTTTCTTTTTAAGCTTATTAGGACAAGTAACAGACTGAGAAACACTGGGAGTGATGGCAGTGTGTGGTACTATTTGCATATTTATATATTTTTAATAGACAGCCTCCCACTGCCCCCTGTGGTGAATGAGGTTCTGCATTTTAAGATGTCACATATTCGAATGAACACATCACTTGTAAAAGCCTTGTGCAACTCTTGGAAATCTCTTGCAAAACTTTCCATTTGCAAATAAACAACTTCTTTGGCCATCCTTCTTTACAAAAACTCACACACTAAAGGCCAGGAATGGGAATCTATTGGAGTGCTGAGTTCCCATTGCACACATTCTCTGGGAGTTTCATCAGATGATGTTTGGACACACACTGAGAAATAAGCAGTAATACACAGGCTGTAATGGACCTCCACTCTCCCCTGTGCCCACCACTTACTCCATGGGCTTATAATTAGTGCATTTAGATGGATGAGACCATTAAAAGGAGAGAGAGAGAGAGAGAGAGAGAGAGAGAGAGAGAGAGAGAGAGAGAGAGAGAGAGAGAGAGAGAGAGAGATAACTCTTCACCTTAAACTACTTGCCTGGAGAGAGACCAAGTGGCGTCATACTAAACAAGATAAAACACAAGGACCAAAATTCACAAAGACCTACTGTATGTAAGGGGTTTCTTCAGAGAGTCTTAAGTCCATCGCTTTCAGAACAAACGGAGCATGTGTTTGGTTTCGAAAGCAGCAAGTTGTTGTCCTGCCTTTATTCCATTTTGATTTTGTGGCTATATCCCTGAGGGCTTCACCCCACCCTCTCTTCATCAACTGCTGTACGTCGCTACAGTGCTTCATCCCAAGTCGTCAATTTCTGACTACCTTTGACCAGACTGCAATTGTTGATGTTTAAGGTATGCCCTGGGCATCAATAAAGTGACGTGCACCTCAAAGGCATCTCCTCATGGCAGCATAACTTCACTGACGGTTAGGGTTAGGGAAAGATCTATGTTAAGGCAACCTAGTCAACATGCAATGTGGCAGGTATGCCCTCGAAGTCAAAAATTGAAGCATAGTCAATGGAAGTCAGAAATTGAAATAAATGTGATGAAACTGTGTTGCTTCTGCTGATTATATTGTCTGTGTTTAACTGTATGTGTCACGTTTCTGTCCGTGTCTGTCTGTCTGTTTTTGCTTACTGACTTGGGTAAGAAAAAAACATCAAAAAACAAGACATAAAAATAAATACAATTTTAGTTTCCATCTGTTTTTTTTCTGTCCCATGTCTGTCTTTCTGTCTGTCTGTCCACAAAGGGGTACACTACCTACTGTCTACCTACACTATCTACAGTACTGCACTGAAAGAGGCACAGTGGAGGTGGCTATTGGCTATTGGTGGAGGTGGCATTGCTATTCTCTGCAGGCCACAGCTGGCCTCTTCAGATGTTAATTATGTAGTCACCGAACAACAGGTGTCTTACTTTCATACCAAACATGAATATATTACTGTTGTCTTTTAAGGGTTTCAAGTGTTCCTGTGTGTGTGCAAAATTGTTTAAATAAAACAAAACACAACAGAGAGAGAGAGAGAGAGAGAGAGAGAGAGAGAGAGAGAGAGAGAGAGAGAGAGAGAGAGAGAGAGAGAGAGAGAGAGAGAGAGAGATTTTTTCAAAGCATGGACTTAGGGCAGGTGCTTATTTAATACCGACCCTTGTCTTCATCTCTTTCTTCATGACCTGAGCTAAGAAGCCATGCTGTGCGAGAGTTGTGCAAATTGTGCAAATGTTTCATTATGTCTTAAAAGGCAGTTCACCAACTCCCACACCTCTCAATCGTTTTCCCTCTTGGTTGCTAAGAACAGTAGAAATCAGACTAATCAGTAGACTAAGCTTTGATTACTGTCACTACACCCCGTTAAGTGCAGAACCACAGCAGGAGGAGGGAGAGAAAGGTAAGAAAAGGTAGATTGAAAGAAATGGAATACACCGAGAAAGAGAGAGTGGCGTGGGTGAGCGGTACAGAAGTAGAAGCCATGTGGGAGAGGTGTGAGAAAGAATGACAACACAGAGAAAGCTAGAGATCGAGAAAGCCTGAAATCCCATGTATTCATAGAGTAGGCCTAAGTCATTAATATTCCTATCACAGTGTAGATCAACCAGTGACAGTGAGCTATTAACTTATTAACACTAACTTGGTTAATATGTCTCAGCTAGATAACTTGGATGGCATCAGTAAATAATGACCCTTATAGTCTCCTTAGTTTAATATTCCATTATGGTTCACGATTGCAAAAAGGGTTACATTTAATTTCCAAGTTGCCATAGGTAGTCGGACATGTTTCGAGGGCACGCTGCATTACATTATTGTGCTATACATCATCCCAGCAACATGTTATGACAAGAGCCTTTATGCAAGGCTCCAAAAAGCATTCAGTACTCTGTACTTGTAGTGTTGTAACTAAGGCCATCTTCAGCAGTGGCAACAGCATAGTAAGCCAAAGAAAGTTAGCTTATAATACATAATTCAATTTGATGCTGTCAATGCACGAGTCAGCTCCTGGAATAGAAGCATGTGAAATCTTCTGCCATAGACATTCCGACGTAAGCAAATTTGACAGGCCATCAATGCTTCGTGATAATTGCGTCTTTGATCGGAAGAAGGAAGCCCAATGATCCATGTCATTTGCTACTTGTTCTGAACTTTCACCGCTTACTCAGTGGAGGGCCTTCTGCTTTGATCCTGTTTTCTCCAGGGCCAGAGACTGACATTTGCATGGGCTGAGACAAGGGCGCCAGAATGAGCTTCAAAGATGTGGTGCATTTTTTGTCACTCCACTCATTTGTCTGCAGTAAAAGTTCAGTAAGCCTCATTTAAGGAGCCCAAAAATGGAGATGAGAGGAGAGGAGAGGAGAGGAGAAGAGACAGAGGACATTTTTTGTTGTTGTCTTGATTCTTTATTTCTTAAAAATGTGACTGCTGCTGCTCTCCACTCATTTGTCTGCAGAAAGCCTCACCACTGCAGTAAAAGTTCAGAATGCCTCATTCGGCGAGCCCAAAAGTGGGGATGGGAATGCACCACTGCTTCCCCCTTTCCGGCACCTAGTATGCGCTCAGCTTGAGCTGAAGTGAACTCAGAAATTATTTTTCGAACCTTTGTCTTGTCATTGTGTTTCTGAGTATCACCTGAGAGTGAGGATACACAATTACGATGAAAGCTCTGAAGTCAAATGAGGACACAACATAAATAATAAATCCTGCTGTGATACTGCATTAATAATGAATAGACGCTTGTCATAATTCAGTTGTCAAGCAGTCTGTGAAACATTTCTTTTGAAATATTAATTTTGACAAAGAGTAAATATAGCGACAACCCTAAAAGAGAATGGGAGGTACATTTGCGATTAAAAAAAAACATTCTTTCTTTGTAAAAATAAAAGTAAAAGAAAAGGAAAAGCATTAAAGATTTTTTTTTCTATCAACATGTACCTTACTTTACCTTGTGAGTGGGTTGACACTGTGTCACACATGCACATGGGTAGGAACATGGAATTTGTGCATTTGGAATTACTCAATATGGATTGTATTGGAGAATAAAGCAGTTTACACTGCTTGTGGACAATCAATGTGTGTGTGTGTGTGTGTGTGTGTGTGTGTGTGTGTGTGTGTGTGTGTGTGTGTGTGTGTGTGTGTGTGTGTGTGTGAGTGAGTGAGTGAGTGAGTGAGTGAGTGAGTGAGTGAGTGAGCGAGCGAGCGAGCGAGCGAGCGAGCGAGCGTGCGTGCGTGCGTGCGTGCGTGCGTGTGTCCAAATGCCTCATGCTGTTTCTGCAAAACTTTGGCCTACCTACTTTACAATGTCACCTAGCAACGATTTCATCCACAGCCAAGACAGTTAGTTGATATAAGAGGGAAGCAGGGAAGAAAAATAGGTGTCAGCTTCAAAAGAAACATGGACACTTTTATCAGACGTTTTTATCAGAGAGGCACATCATCGACTGCTACCCGCTGGGACTCACAAGTCGAAATCCAAATTTGTTTTTTACACCCTTTCATCTAAGGATGTTAATTTTCCATTGGATCTGCAACATGCATCCAACCAATAAAACATCAATAAAAATAGTTATGTTTACCTGGCGGTTCATGTTGACCACTATAAAACTTTATTATGGTGTAATACTTCAGTAAGAGTACTGTCACATAAAGAGTTTATGGGAACTTGGATATGATTTAATTGTGAACACTTAATAAATCACCACTGTGTTGCTTTTGCTTCTTTCCCTTCTGTGCCATGATGGTTTATTCACAAGATACAGCTGTAAGTGAATCAAAAAGTAACCTCTTGTGTATTGAGAATAAGATTATGTCAATAACTTATCTTTTTGGTCCTCAGATTACAGATTCAGAAGAAGATTATTTAGGTTTTTTTCCGCTGTTGTTAATCTTCTCTTTCTTCTTCTTTTCTTCTCTTCTTTTCTTTCTTCTCTTACACATACATAGTGGTAAGCATATGCACGCACACATACACACAGTCACGCACACACACATTCTCTCTCTCTCTCGTGAGCGCGCACGCACGCGCACGCACGCACGCACGCACGCACGCACACACACACACACACACACACACACACACACACACACACACACACACACACACACACACACACACACACACACACACACACACACACACACACACACACACACACACACACACACACACAAGCCTTGTTTACCTCTCACATGTGTATGTGTATGACTCATGTAACAATACAGTAATCCCCAAGTGGGCCTTTGCAGCATGATTTCAAATACGAATATACGTACGTATGTACACCTATGTGATTTGCATATAGGCCTATTGTTTGGCCTTTTATTAACAATATGTAATGTGCACAGAGCAGCGAAGAATAAATAATGAACACAGTCATCCACACACAATATTGTTTTATAACAGAAGAACACACAAGAACTCACAACACACACACACACACACACTCACAACCCTTCACTCCCCTGTTCACTGCCGATTTCAGACTGACTTAAGATTTAAGAATAGATGAAGCCAGAGCCAACATGCATGCATATGTATGTACACACACACACACACACACACACACACACACACACACACACACACACACACACACACACACACACACACACACACACACACACACACACACACACACACACACACACACACACACACACACACACACACTTTTTAAACTGCATGCCACATTTCTATTATATTGGAGCAAGATTAATTAGGTACAATGTTACTATAATAACTTCAAGGTTAATAACTGGGTCCAACCAAACCACCCCATAATAGCACATGGCATGTTGTGTAATTTGCTACATTATTCTCGCTACAATGGCTAATCAATGAAGTAACACACAAAACGATAATTACATTGCAAAAAGTCCCCTCTCAACATTGTGAGTTGGGCTTAGCCTACGGTGCAGAAGAATGCATGCACCCATGTAGGCTCACAAAAGGGAAAATATACAAATTGACCGTGCCTTTTCAAAATGAAAGAATTTCAATTTACTGACAATGTAAATACATGCACATTACAAATTACTTTAAATAATATTCATTCATTAATATTCATTACTATTTCACAATGCTACTACTATGTCAGAATAGTTACACCAAGGGGGGTGCTGTGGCGCAGTGCGTTAAGCCCTCCACGTTTGGGCTTACATTGCCCACGGGGACCCCGGAACAATTCCTGCCAGGTTAATTTCCCGACCCTGCCCCATCTCTCTCTCTCTCCCAGTCATTTCCTGCCTACTCTTACACTGTCCTATAATAATACAGTCTAAAAAGCCCAAAATATATATATTTTAAAAGAATAGTTACACCAGGACATGGAAAATGCACAACACAAATACCTCTATTTCTTAATACTGTATGTGTTCTCCATATGTCTTCTGCTGTCCAGTCCTGCACTTTTAATGTCTGTATGTGTATTGTATAGATACTGTAGTGTGTGTATATATGAGTATTGTATGGATACTGTATGGGCACTGTATGTGTACTGTCTATGTCTACACTGTTTATACATAAAGTATGTCTATGTCTGCATGGGAAAGTAAGAAATATATTTTCAATTCTTTGTTTGACCAGTGCATGTAAAGAAATTGATAATAAAGCCGACTTGACTTGACATCTGATGTCTTCCGTATGTTGGTCCTGGAAAAGGGGGGGGGGTTATCTAAGGTTTAAATAATGCTTAACTAATGCTAAACAATGAGTCGTTATCAATAAAGACGCTTTTGCACACCTCTGTAGTTGGGCAGGTGCGTAGGATGTTATCCCAGCGGGGTTGTCATTCAAGAGTAAAGAAATACCGCATACTCTCCATTCCACCAACAAACTTTAATACAACGTTTCGGTCATCCGACCTTCTTCAGTAAACTTAACCTGAAGAAGGTCGGATGACCGAAACATTGTAAACAATGAGTCGTTATCATAAAGTGTCATCAAGGTACCCAAAGGTGTATGTTCCCAAAGGACGATCGATGGCACTACACTAAAATCATATGATGCCAGGGTTTTATAGGCAGATGTGCTGCATTCATAGCCACATGTAATCCCCAGAGTTCCCCACAGTGGATTGAAATCAATACTGAATGTTGTTTATAAAAATATATATATTTTTAGGGCTTTTTGCCTTTAATTGAGACAGGACAGTGGAGGAGAGATAGAAAACAAGTGGGGAGAGAGAGAGACGGGGAAGGATAGGCCAATGACCCAGTCCGGAAACGAAACAGGGTCTCCGGGATTGTAAACCAGTGCCCTACAGTTAGGCCGATGCAGGGCCTGTAGTCAATCAGAGGCTCAGCAAGACTAGCCTGGCGATGCCACCCAAAGATTTTGGCTCCGACCATAGTCTGGCCCAACACTCCAAGCTCGGTTTACTCACGGTTCTGCCAATCAGCAAACAACTCAGAATGGTGATGCAGAACTCACCCGCAGAGTACGTTACTGATTGGTTGATGTAACACTATTCACACTGTTGTCTTGTTATTTGTATGCTTTGGCAACACTATATTGTAACAGTCATGCTGATAAAGTACAATTTGAATTTGAATTTGAATTCGGAACTCCAATTAATGTAAATTACAGAGTAAGGTTAGACCATCGCCACTCTCCATTGAAACGGATTCCTCTTAGCTTGTTCCAGACTGTGTGACGGAGTCAACAGTCTGCTTTCACCCAGGCTACAGCAAGGCGATAAGGGATCTTAATCTCTTAACTGAGCGTTTGCCATCGCACCCTTATTTCACTTTTACTGCTGACACTAGGCTTTGTGTGATTTCATTTTTCATTTGGATGTGTGTGTGTGTGTGTGTGTGTGTGTGTGTGTGTGTGTGTGTGTGTGTGTGTGTGTGTGTGTGTCTTTCTCCTCTCCTCTTCCCTTACACACGGTTTCCTTCCCACACAATCACACCTCTTCATCAGCACCTCTCCATAGCCACCTCTCCCCCCCTCTCCTCTGCTCAGCTCTGCTCTCCTCTCCTCTCCTCTGCTCTGCTCTCATCTCCTCTGCTCTGCTCTGCTCTGCTCTCCTCTCCTCTTCCTCCTTGTAATCTTTTTCTTCCCCTCCTGCTCTTCTCCTCTTCTTTGCTCCCCAATATCCTACCACTCCAATCCCTGCCATCACTCCTCACCTCCCTCTAGGTCTCCCCCTCTTCCCACTCATTTTTATCCTCCTCTTTCACTCCTCCTTTTCAACTTCGTTCTCTCCCTTCTTCCTCCTCTCCCTTCTTCCTCCTCTCCACACCTCCCATCTGGGTGCCCTGCTATTCATCTTCAGTCTGGTTGTGCGTTTTGGGAGACACACTTATCTGATGCCCTTTGCCTGCTTGTCGTGCAGGCTGCATCCGCTCAACGACTCAATGGCGGTTTCCCCTCTTGAAATAATCATGTAGCATAACATGCTCCAACACGTACCTGCTCAGATTCAGATGTAAGCCATGTGCACTATGTCATGTATACAGGGGCGCTGCCAGAAATGCTGGGCCCCATGAAAGATTCGAATTTTGGGCCCACTTAAGGGCCCCTCTCAGTGCTTGGGCCCCCTTAAGGGCCCCTATCAGGGGTTGGGCGCTAAGAATCTGTACCACTTTTCCCCCCCTAGCGGACCCCATGTCATGTATATGTAGACTACACTCACAGGCAGGGCTCTAAATTAACTTTTGTTCAGCCAAAATGGCTAGTAGATGTTAATCTTACTTGCAAACATACCCTAACTATTGTGTCAAAGTGGCGAGTGAGGTTTTTTTATGTATCAGCCAAACTGAAATTTCACCAGCATTTGGCCGGTTCGCTGGTGTTAATTTAAAGTCCTGCTCACAGCCCTCCACACATAATATGAATTCTCTGTATCCTCTCAGCTGAATCTTCAGATATCTATGTCATTTAATTTGCTTTTCAACACCCCCCTTTCATCTATGCCCTGCTGCTGTGGGTTAACTTGATGTGATCCCCCTTCATCCTCAGTAAGTGATGCAAGTGGAGTGATTGTTTTCCTGGAAGGTATGGTTGTAATTATGTAGACACTATTGTGTTTGCTCCCTGGTGCAACATTGTGTGGTAATAGCTTCTCCCGAAGGAGCTAGGGCCAAAATGACCTAGCTACAGACGGACGGACAGACAAACAGACAGACAGACAGACACAGACACAGACACACACACACACACACACACACACACACACACACACACACACACACACACACACACACACACACACACGCACATGCACACGCGCACACACACACACACAAACGCGCACACACACACACACACACACACACACACACAACACACACACACACACACACACACACACACACACACACACACACACACACACACACACACACACACAGGTTTAAGGCCATACTGTGTTCTGTGTCTGAACCCCTCTCAACGAGCACATACATACATACACACAGGCTTCGACCCCTTCAATCTTCACTGCCTTGCCCTTGCACTGTCAATAACCACAGCTGTCTGACTCAATATGTTCTGCTTAGTCACCCCTACAGACTACACACATGCACACACACACACACACACACACACACACACACACACACACACACACACACACACACACACACACACACACACACACACTAAGTTCTGCTTAGTCACCTCTCCAGACAGTACCTTTACACCTCCAAGACCCAGACTGAACCTTCCATTACCACAGACTCCATTATCTTCTATCCCCCAGACTTGCCTCCTCCATTCAATGGCTTGTGTACCAGCAGCGCTCCCTACCTGGACGTCTGCACGCCAAACTTTAAACCTCCAACTGCACTTCAGACTCTCCATCTTCCATCTTATGAGCCCTACTTTCAAATTCAAATGTCAAATTCTTTATTAGATGATAGGATCAATAGCCCCTTGAGATTAGCATCTTGTTTTCGAGAGGGTCCTCAAAATACAGACATAACACATACAGCCCTGGTTTGGCTGTATGGTAGCCACTCTGCCCTTTCATATTTGACCAAACAATGAACAAATTATCGACTGAAAGAAGAAAAAAATAACAATTGCCATCAAAGTGCACTTCCTTCTCAATGAAACACGGTTTCTGATCACCAGGGGCCTCATGTACAAAGACCTGCATAGATTTCCTTCTGAATTTTTACGTAAATGAAAATCTGAACAAGGCCTACATTTACACTTAAAATTTCAAACGTATCAGTCCATGCATTAACCGGCTTTCATGCTGATTGGTGTGGTATGTCTGAGTTCACATGAAATTTAGTACACATGCACTTTTTCATCAGTATTGCAGGAACACACACACACACATCAGTATTGGTACATCTGAAAATGTTAGTGGAAAGTGACTTAAAGAACTTTTTTGTGCATATGTAAGTGTACATGAGTCCCCAGACATGTGCAATCTAACTGGATATTGATCTTCAAAGACTATGGCTTTGTTATGTCCATGTTAAAGTATATTGCATTGAATGCACAAGTCCATGTGAGTATTTGACAAGACAGCAATTTGAACAAAGCTCCACATTTATATTAAATCTCTGTCAAACATATTTTGTCGCCGGGCAGTATACTCCATTCCTTTCAATGGTCTGTATTTTCAGCATCCAAGGACAGCATCCTTCACCTTCAGTCCCTGCCAAATAGACCCCTTTACTGTTTGTATACAGATGTACCACTTACCACAATTTTCTAAAGAAACTAGCCAGATGTTTTTTTCCAAGATAGGAAAATGGATGGTCACGTTAACTTAAGATATGAGGGGGGCGCCACAAACACGGCCTTCCTGATGATGTCCACAGTCCAATGGTAAATTTAATTGCGTGTAACTAAAAACATCTCTCATGCTTCTGAAACAGCCAGTTCCCTCTCGCAATAGAGAAACGTGTACTTTGTAGAATCTTTATTTTTTACAACCGTACACACTTCAGGACGGCATGTCTTCTGTCTTCAAGGTGTGTGTGTGTGTGTGTGTGTGTGTATGTGTGTTTGCAACATTCAGTGGTTTGGAGCCATCAGATTACTGAGTGCATCCCTGTCTTGTATTGTGTTCTCTGTTATTATTCACTCTCAGTTCTCAGGCACGTTTCAATACAACATGGAGAAGGTCGGTATAATATGAATCACAGAGAAGTTTGGAAGTTTGCTAAGCAGTGGAGGCTAGAGTAATTGTGTCTTTTCAATCAACCAAACTGAAATGTCACCACACCAGCACTAAGCTGGTTGTCTATTGTTAATGTAGAGCCCTGGCTTACTGTATGGTAGCCACTCTGTTCTTTCACAGTTGACCAAACAATGAACAAATTATCGACTGAAAGAAGAAAAAAAAACAATTGCCATCAAAGCGCACTTCCTTCACAATTAAACATGGTTTCTGATCACCAGACATGTGCAGTCTAAGAAGATATTGATCTTCAAAGAAAATGGCTTTGATATGACCATGGAACAGGATGTTGCACTGAATGCACAGGTCCATGTGAGTCTTTGAATATGCACCCCTATTACAGGCAAGACAACAATTTGAACAAAAGTCCAAATTTACATTCAATCTCTGTCAAACATATTGTATTTTGTCATCGGACAGCCTACTCCAGTGTTTTTCAACACTGGGGTCGGGACCCCGTTTGGGGTCACCTAGAATTCAAATGGGGTCACCTGAAATGTCTGAAAATGTGTGAAAAAAGAATACTAATAAATATTGCTAATTTATATAGCATATTCTCTTTGAAACACCATTTACAATCTTAGACTGTCATAAATATCTATAGGTTTAATAACCAAAAACTTATGTGGCTCATTCATGTTTTAATTTTTGTCGTGGAAAAAATTGTGAATGGGGTCCCCAGAAATTTGGGTCGTCAAAATGGGGTCCCATATGGGCAGTCATGGGTGAGCGGTTAGGGCGTCAGACTTGCATCCCAGAGGTTGCCGGTTCGACTCCCGACCCGCCAGGTTGGTGGGGGGAGTAATCAACCAGTGCTCTCCCCCATCCTCTTCCATGACTGAGGTACCCTGAGCATGATACCGTTGCACCGCACTGCTCCCCATGGGGCGCCACTGAGGGCTGCCCCCTTGCACGGGTGAGGCGTAAATGCAATTTCGTTGTGTGCAGTGTGCAGTGTTCACTTGTGTGCTGTGGAGTGCTGTGTCACAATGACAATGGGAGTTGGAGTTTCCCAATGGGCTTTCTTTTCTTTTCTTTACCAAAAACAATGGGAACCCAGCCTGATTATCATCGACTTTCAAATCTCTTTCAGACTTGGTCTGACCAAGAGCATAACAATGAACATTGCCCAAACAGTATGGTTGACCCACCTCCCTTAGTTTGCTAATGGTTGTTTGCTCCCTGAAAAAGTGGGAGGAGTTCCCGTTTTTTCGGGAGCTCAGAATAGGAGGGCATAGCCTGGGTAATGGAAACCGCTGGTCTACTCAGCACCAAGCACTGCATTTTCAGCACCAAGGACAGTTCCCTTTGCTTTCAGTCCCTGCCAAACAGTATCCAAGTCCAGCTGGTAAACTCACTCTGTTTGCAGCGATCAGATAACCGAGAGCATCTCTGTCTTGTCTTGTGTTCTCTGTCTTCACTCTCAGTTCTCAGCTCAGGGACGTTTCACCACAACATGCAGAAGGTCAATATAATGTGAATCACAGAGAAATTTGGAAGTTTGCCGAGTGGTGGGGGTTAGAGTCTACGGAGGATACGGTGCACTGTGGTCATGATGCGATGCGATGCGATGACGGGCAGCCAGCCAGAGCAGTGGATGGAGGAGGAGGAGGGGGTCACTGGAGAGACACTGGAGGAGGCACTGACAAGAGAGGTCAACCAGTCTGGACACGACAGCAGTCGCTTCCTCGCCAATGCAGTCTGGAAACTCTTGCAGACTTTTTAATAGCTTGAAAGACGCTTATGGGGAAACAGCTAGGACTATCTGCTGTCTTTTACTAAATATCTACAGTTCAGTGCCAATGACTTGACATAACATGTCTACAAATAGGCCTCTGAACAATGGGCCAATGGGTTGTTTTAAAAGATGGCACTTTATCCATGGTCAATGGGTCTGTAAGGAGACAGAACTTCATCATCCTTCAACATCCTTATATTAACCCTTCATTATTTGTTGTAGGCATATTCCCAAGAGTAGCCATTTAGGCAGTACAAATCCACATTTTAGGGCCAATAAACCTATATGCCTATCCAAGTCTGAACTGAAAAAAGAGAGGCAGAGATAGAGTCAGAGAAGGGAGAGTGAAAGAGACGAAGGTAAGGTAAAAAAAAAAAGTGTTGAAGGATATATAATCAAAAATAAACCACAAAAATATCTGGAGGAATGCACATCATGGGGAACAACAGAGATGGACAGAATGACATAACAACTGATGGAAGTGGAGTGTAAGCTGTACAGGGAGTGGGTGGAGAGGAGAGGAGAGGAGAGGAGGGAGACAGAAAGTTGGAGTAGATCACTGGAGTATTGAGAGGAGAGGAGAGGAGAGGAGAGGAGAGGAGAGGAGAGGAGAGGAGAGGAGAGGAGAGGAGAGATGTGTAATAGGGAGTGTGTCGGAGTAGACAAGAGGAGAGCAGAAGAGTTGAGGAGGAAAAAGAAAGGTGGCAAGAGAAGTATATATGTGGAGGAGAGGATGAGACTGGACTTTGTGAGTGGGAGGGTGGTAGCATGTGTGCACATTGTGCAGTGTGGTAGGTGTAGGACTTTACTATCTTTACAAGTTAAAAGTTGTGGGCAAAAAATTGTTCATTATAAATTATGCAAAGGACATGTCCACGGTAAAATGACGGCCATCGTTGGGGCACACAGACCATGAGGCATTGCAGTTGACTACTGTATTCATAATTCACTTTCTTTGCCAGTCTCTCTCTGTTCCACTGTTCTCACTCTCCCATTGTCCATTTATGTCCGTTGTTGCACCCTCCCCTTCTTTGCTTTCCTAGCCACTTCCACCCTGTGTCTGCCTCCACTCTTTGAAGTTTTTATCCAATGCTACTCAATAATAATTGATTGCAGTTGTATGATTACTTCACCACCACATTCTCATGGCAAGCTGAGAGAGAGAGAGAGAGAGAGAGAGAGAGAGAGAGAGAGAGAGAGAGAGAGAGAGAGAGAACAAACAAACAAAAAACACCATGTGCTTCACTGCAAGATGCCAATTAATCATGATTTCAGTTGTTTACACATCGCATGACTCATACACATACACATGTGAGAGGCAAACAAGGCCTACTGTGTGTGTATGTGTGTGTGTGTGTGTGTGTGTGTGTGTGTGTGTGTGTGTGTGTGTGTGTGTGTGTGTGTGTGTGTGTGTGTGTGTGTGTGTGTGTGTGTGTGTGTGTGTGTGTGTGTGTGTGTGTGTGTTTGTGGGCGCGCATACATGTGTGTGTGTACGACGTACATCTGTATGCATGTTGGCTCCTGCTCCATCTATTCTTCAATCTCTCCATTCCTCCATACTGCCTTCCTCCATTCCTCTATGGCTATCTCTCCATTCCTCCATTCCTCTATGGCTATGCTTTCCTGTTTTACACTTCATCCCTTTCTCCATCTCTCTCTCTCTCTCTCCCTGTCTCCCTCTCCATTATCCAATATTATTATATGGTTGTGACGTCATCTGTCGAATGCTCCATTCATTTCAACGGGGCTCCCCAACGTTCGGACGTCTGTTATTTTTCGATAACGGACGGGTTGGTGTATAACAGACCGCTGTCAATGGCAACAAGACTTTTCACTGCTAAAGCGACTTTTCAACAAGACTCTAATCAGCTGCTGTGATAGACAGCACCCGTTGTCCTGGCTACCGCTGTCAATGGCAACAAGACGTTCACTGCTAAAGCCACTGGCTTGTATACAAGTCAGTGGCTAAAGCGAATGTTTCATATCACTCCGCAGGGGGTCCGGTCTTTTGTCACTCTAATCAGCTGCTGTGATAGACAACACCTGTCCTGGCTAGCCTACCTAGCTGTTGCCTAGCGGTGTTCCACATCGGCACTGTTTTGTTTTGCGCAGCAACAATCTTAACATTAAATAGGTCTAAAGAAATGTCCCCGCATGTGTGAATCATTTAAGTATATCCATATAATAAGCGGGTTAACTTTCGGCGAGTCGGTCGCTTTGTGGAATAGCAGCACTTCAGAGAGAACAAGACCCCTCCGC
>NC_085860.1:18914934-18939934 GCF_034702125.1 Engraulis encrasicolus
GGCAAGGTGACGTTTTTCAGTGTTATATTATGGGATTCCTGATACTCAAAGGGTTTTTCGAAATGGTGAGAGAAGAGAGAGAATGTGTTCTGTGTGTGTGTGTGTGTGTGTGTGTGTGTGTGTGTGTGTGTGTGTGTGTGTGTGTGTGTGTGTGTGTGTGTGTGTGTGTGTGTGTGTGTGTGTGTGTGTGTGTGTGGTGTGTGCACGTAAGCGTCTACGCAAGCCGAAACCTCTTCTTTCAAAAAGGCACTTATACACAGGTAGGATATTTAACAGCTTTGCTGTAGGAACAAAGCACTACATGTTATGTCTCACGCATCCAGATTTAGCAGCGTCAAAAGTCAATGGTAAGCCACACCACCACTCTACATCACAGATGAATTGTGCAGTCAGCCAATTGGCCTATACGCCATTGTCTGTGCATAACCGTGACACAGTGTGGGCTGAGTGTGACAAGCTAAGTCAATGATGTGTCAAGAGCTGAGATGAGTGTATGGTAGTGGAAAAAAAAACACAGCTGTGTGAAAGCGTGGGTGTTAGGCCTATATAGCAAGGCTGGTTTACCTGTCTTGCTTCTCAGCATCAGCTGTATACATCAGTATGGCTTACGTACTGCCAGGAGCAGATTAGTAAATGGACACATGGGCGCATGGCCAGAGGGCATTGAGGGTGGACCAACCTGATTGGTTGGTTGGAGTGCAATGCAGCATTCCTAAATTGACATATTGTTTATGCCGACATGCAAACACTCCCTGGATCACCCTGTATTTGAGTGACAGTCTGTGTTAGGCTGGAGGGGTTTGTGCCATGGTCAATTGAATCCATGATGTATGGTAGGCCTACCCCTGTTTGCTGTACACATTGGCATTGCATAGAATGCAGAAAGCCAATATAGGCCTACATTACACACACACATACACACACAAACACACGCATGCACACACGCACGCATGCATGCATACGCACACAAACAGCTGGAGTCATAAAAATAAGAAAAAATTAAGAAGAAAATGTAGGCCCTACTGTACTTCTTAATTTATATCCTTTCAAATTGCTGCTAACCTACACTATTTGATATACAGTAAGCTAGCCTACTATTGGTTGACTACATGGCGAATATTCCAATTCTGTTTTTTAAGATTCACTGTGTAGGATGATGGCTAGGGGTGCATTTCTCGAAGCCATAGTTGCTAATTACGTTAGCTACTTAGTTTTTTTCAATGCAAGTTCCCACTGACAACTACCAAAGGTGCAAACTAGTTAACTACACTGCTTTCGGGAAATGCACCCTGGAGTAGGCATTGCCACTATACTGCTCATTGAAACTATGCTACCTATTGGCAAATTTGATCTTGTCATGAATATTTACTAAATATTAAAGGAACATTTATTAGTATGACCAAAGTACTGTACGTTTTGCAGCTAAAAATCTAAATGATAATGAATACTTAGACTTTGATGGTGGTGGTAAGTATTTGTGAAAAAGCTAACAGTTGAATGGGCAGTGAATGGGCAGTGAATGGGCAGCATGAATTCTAGAAAGAAATTGCTAAACATATTGCATAGTGCACCTTTAAACCTTAAATGCTATTCAGACTAAAAAACAGCTTTCTATTGTATATTTAAAGAAATTATAAGTAGCCTCAATGGAACTACTTGTTTCTGCCCATGTTTGACACATGGCTACCTAATTCTGCAATTATAACACCCATTAGCATATTACAGACAGGATCAAGACATGATCAAGATTTTAAATATCTAGGAGTCATTTTAGACTCCAATCTTTCTTTTAAAAAACATATAAAAATGATCACTAAAAAAATAAAATTCATCTCTACAACTTTAGGCACATAAGAGGTGCAATGTCAAATAGTGCTGCTCTGACATACTTGCATGCAATGATATTCTCTCACCTAAGCTATTGCATTACAAGCTGGACAATGGTGGAATCTACCAATCTTAAACCAGTGGAGAGGTTATTTAAAAAAGCACTCAACATTTTAGATAAAAAAAACCTCTCTCATACCACCATTGTCACATCTTAGATAAATACAACTTACTCAGTTTTGACAATTTTCCTATAGTTGTCTTTTTTTATAAAACTTTGCATGGCCTGGCACTACCTTGTTTACAGGAATTCATAAAATATCGTCAAACACGAGTAACTCGAGCAATGGTCAATAAATATTGTAAAGGACCGCACTAGTCCTTATATGTGTTTTGTTTGTCATAGTCTAAATGTGTTTTTGTTTCCGTATATTTTTCTAAAAACATAAAAGTTAATCAAAAAAATATTTCTATTTTACTATGTACTTCAAAATGATGTTGGTGTGTGTGGTTGTGAGTGACATTGTATGTGTGAGTTGTGAATGGACTGTGGGTAGTTGAATTTTTCCTTTGCCTTGTTGAAGATTGTCCCTTGCCTGACACCATAGCACAAGAGGTAGATGTGTAAAGGTAGCCCTACAGGTGTACGTAATCAGGGAGCTGCTTGGCTTTGTTTGAGCCTGAGCCACAAATGTTTGAGCTCCAGATCTCAGCATAACTTGCTTCATTTTGCACAAGAAAAGGACTTTGATGCCTGTTTTAAACAACAGAAGAAAACAATATTAAGCATCCTTGGTGAGCGCAGTGAGGTACGTTTGTTATTTTGCTTTCTGTTGAAACATTGTCTGTGTAACTTCCCACTTGTTTGTATGTATTTGACTAGGCCTAAACTGCTTGCCTTTGATGTCTGTAATATATTGAATGAATGACTTGATGATTTTAGTGAACTATTAATGAACAAATGTGAATAATGTACTGTGAAGACTCTATGGTGATTCGTTGTTTTGTATTGTTCTGTATACCCCAACACAGTTTTCACGGTGCTTTGGTGACCATGCGATTCTGCTTCAAGAAAAAATAAAGACACCTTGAGCATCAGTCGAGACTCTCTCTTGAATCCAAGGGGTTGCTTACAGTGAAAACTCAACGCTACATCTGGGTCATCTGCTGGGTCGTTCCTGCCTGGGTCCCTGCCTGGGTCGTTCCTGCCTGGGTCATTCCTGCTGCTGGGTCGTTCCTGCTGCTGGGTCGTTCCTGCTGCTGGGTCGTTCCTGCTGCTGGGTCGTTCCTGCTGCTGGGTCGTTCCTGGGCACTGCTGGGTCGTTCCTGCTGGGTCGTTCTTGCTGGGTCGTTCCTGCTGGTGTCGTTCCAGAAGACACAGCTCGTGGTGTGTTACCATCTTAAACAGAGACTCCAGATGCGGTGAGAGAACTCTTATGAAGGGGAAAATTCCAGATGAACTGAACTTTCTCGGCGCAGTCCTTCAACTCATCAAGAAATGGGTACAGTGATCTTGGTTTGCAAATGAAGTTTTAAGTTAAATGTTTGAGAAGACTTGGTTATTGAAAATGCTTGAAACTTAAAGTGAATATTTAATGGCTTTATTTCAAAATACAAATTTTTAAGGTTTGAAATTACATGGTTTAGAAAGGCCTTTATTTACATTTTGAGGTTAATGCAAGCAAGCTCAGGCCCATTTTGAATGCAGTTTACAGAGTAGCCTAATTTGCGATGGGCACATCTTCTATTTCCTCTTTCTTTAATGTTTAATGTGAGGTACAACACGACACTAAGACATACCTCCACTTCAGTTTCTCACTTTGAGATAATTGCAATTACATAAAGTTAAAATGTCAGTGACAGTAGAAAATGGTAAATCCACTGTTGAAGGACAGATTTCTGAAGAGCTTCCAGCGAGAGAAGAAAAAACAGTTGACACGCAAGAAGTAGTCTCTAGTAGGGTTTAATATTTTTCCCGAAAATGGCATGAATCAAATCCCGGGATAGGACGACCCATTTCCCGGGAATCCCGGGAAATCCCGAGTTTTTTATTTTTTTTATTTTTTTTTCCTCCTCCCATTTTTTGATCTAGTCATGTAGGGGCTATAATTCAACTGTTCCTCCCAAACTGGCATTTGTATCAAGTTGTTAGTGTTTGTATCATTATTGGGAGAAAAGAATTAAGATTAAGCTCTACTATCCACCAACACAACTATAATAATGAAGTGTAAGATGATAGCTTGTGCGCAGCACGCAGCGCTTATCAATGACGGGCGGATTGTTGGTGACGGTGACACCAAGTCGTCTGCCCGTGCCCCAATTCCGCCCGCCTACTTATAGCCTATATAGGCCTACTAGTTAATTATGTGTCCACTGTTTAAGTCAGGAATGGATATCGACATGATACGGAGTTTGTATGCTTAATATTTGAAACGGTGATGACATTTAAAACCGAGTCAAACGGCCATAAACAGCATTGCAATGAAGGGTGTCGTAACGGCAGATGGAACTTTAATTTCACGACGACATTCTGGCTATAAACTCGCCCTGGCCGCTTCCCTGTTTCACTTTAGGACCAAAAGTAGCCTATTCAACCGTTTCCACAGTTCCTGCATCGGTAAAGCCAGGACTACACGTGTGAACCAAATCAACACAACAGCATGAAGGAATAATAAACGGAAATACAGACGTGACCTGAAATCAAGCGGGCGGAATTGGAGCCTTTCGCCAGAGGGACTAGTTTGACGCCGTGTCGCCCGAGAGGGCTGTTCTTGCGCCTAAACTAGTGAGTCCCTTCGCCAGAGAAGCTAGATTTTGGACATGCTGGACGTTATCGCCAAATTACGATAGAAAGGACAACCAATGTTAGCTAATATTGCTCATTACCTCATCTACACAGTTGCCGCTATCCAAAAATATACGAGAGCATAATTAAATAGTATTTGAAAGAGTGATATTATCACGTTTTCAGTGAAGTGATCAGTGAAGTGGGCGGAATTTGGCGACCTTACTATTATAATTCGCTCACACAAAGTGCATTTCGCACTGTCATTGTCCAATTTCAGAAAATGCCTCCAGGCAAAACTGGCAGCAGAACCAGACATTGCTGAAAAGGTCCTGTAGCCTACTGCTGCTGCTTAAGTGAGCCTGAAGTGTTACCAAAGATTCCCTATTCTAAACCGTCTCTGGTGTTACCGCTGCTAGATTGCACTGTTGCTTACTGTTGCTAGGAAAACAAATAGACACGCACTTAATTTTTTTTTCCCGGTTTCCCGTCATGGCTTTCCCGGGAAACGGGAAATTGTTTTGATCAGATTTCCCGGGAATCCCGGGTCCCGGGATTAAACCCTAGTCTCTAGCACTCGTGAAAGGCAACTCACTGAGAAAGGCCAACAGATGCGTGAAGAACAAGCGAAAAAGCATGTAAAAGCATTCTTAAAGTCATATGACTCCTGGAAGGGGATGGCAAAAGAATGTAGAAAAAGTCTAAAGCAATTCTGTTCAAAGGAGGATCTTCATAAAATATATCAGCACATTCAAAGTGGATATGATCGTGTAAATCAAAATTATGAGCCACTTCAGCGCAATTCAACTAACACTCCAGATGTTGTGCGGAAAATGGATGCTTGTAATGTACTGACAACAGAAATATGTGACATAGTGAGTAAACGATTGGAAGAGGACGTCACCTGTGACAAATTTGAAACAGAGATTGAAAAGCAAAGAGTGAGAATGACTTTAAACAGAGATGAACACAAATCCATTTTTGGTGGAACAAACACTGAAACTGTCATCTCAGATGGACCTGAAGGGTTAGATAATGTGTCCAATGCCAACTCTAAGACTTCAAGTAAGCAAGCAGAGGCAGAAGCAGATCTTGCAGCCAAACAAGAGCAAGCAAAGTCTATGCAAGAGATAGAAGCTCAACAGAGCAAACTGACAAAGTTGGAAAGTGAATGGGAACTTCATGAGTCACAGCTGATGGCAGAAATGAGGCAAAAGAGAACTGAAGTGAAGTTGAAACTAGAGGAGGAGAAATCAAGGCTGAAAATGATGCAAGCAGATATGGATGTAAAAGTGGCTGCAGCTCGGGCTCGAACATATGAGAAATTTGAAGGTGGAGTGGAAAATGAAGTAAAGGTGCGATCTGAAATAGTGCCAGTTAAAACCACCACAATTATGAAAACAAATCGACCCTTGAGTGCAGGAGCCACTGTAGTGAAATCACAAACAGCACCTCATAGTGAAACAGCTGGATTGGCTGAAGCAATTGCAAGTTCATTAAGCCTAAATCGCCTTCCTGTTCCTGAGCCAGCTATCTTCTCTGGTGACCCTCTTAAGTTTGTTGACTTTAAAATGTCTTTCCTAACTTTAATTGGCAGAAAACCTATCCCTGCCAGTGAAAAGATGCTGTACTTGAAAAGCTACCTCACAGGAGAGGCACTCAAAGCAGTGGAAGGGTTCTTCTACCGGAGCTCTGAAGATGCATATGAGGGTGCCTGGGCAGTTCTAGAGGACCGCTATGGCAACCCATTTGTTGTACAGAAAGCATTCCGAGACAAACTTATGAAATGGCCCAAGATTAATTCAAATGATTCTTTTGCATTAAGAGAGTTTGCAGATTTCTTGAAAAGCTGTGCAGAAGCAATGCCTCATGTCAAAGGACTGTCCATTCTGAATGACTGTGAGGAGAATCACAAGATCTTGAAAAAACTGCCAGAATGGATTGTACGGAAATGGAGCCGAATTGCTGTAGAAGAACTTGATGAATCAGGAGAGTATCCATCTTTCAAACGCTTTACAGACTTTTTGTTGAAAGAGGCTCGCATAGCCTGTAACCCCATAGCCTCTCCCCTCTTTCTAAATTCTAGAACCCCAGATGAAAAGCCATCTAGAAGAGCAAAGGCTCTGAGCACAAGTGCCCAATCCAAAGATCACGCATTCAAAGTCTCAGAAAGTGTGTCATTTCCTAGGCCCAGGTTGCCTTGCCTCATCTGCCAGGACGAATCGCATAGCATAGCCAAGTGTCCAGTCTTTGCTGCCAAGCCTATGGGAGACAAAAAGTCATTCATACATCAGAATCATCTTTGTTTTGGATGTTTACGTAAAGGCCATGTCACAAGAGACTGTAAAACAAAGCATATCTGTGGAGTGTGTGGCCGCCGTCATCCGACCTGTTTGCATGATGATGAAAGAGAGAGGAAATCAGAAGAAGTCTCATCAAAAGCTTCCACATCTACAGAAGGACAAGTAACTCAGATCCATAAAGTCAACTCCCATGCTGTCATTAGAGAGGCATCTACCACTTCAAGTATCGTTCCTGTTTACCTGTCCTCTGTAAATGAGCCTGAAAAAGAAATTCTCACATATGCCCTTCTTGATACACAGAGTGATTCAACCTTTGTCCTGGAAGACGTTGCCAGAAAGCTGAGGGTAGCTACTCAACCACTGCAGTTGAAGCTCAGTACAATGACTGCTGTAGATACAGTTGTCCCCAGTCAAAGTGTAATTGGCCTGCACGTTAGAAGCTTCCACAATGACAATCATATTCTGTTACAGCAAGCATATACACATGACTTCATTCCAGTTGACAAATCCTGTGTACCAACTTCATCTACAGCTTTGCAATGGTCTCATCTTAAACATCTGGCAAATGAGTTGCCATCACTTCAAAACTGTGATGTGGGCCTTCTAATAGGTTATGACTGTCCGTCAGCTCTAGCGCCTCTAGAGGTAATCATTGGACATGAGAATGAGCCATTTGCACAGAAAACTAAGCTGGGATGGAGCATTATAGGTGCAACAAATCTACATCTGGGCAGACGAGGGAACCAAAGGCTCGTCCATAGAGTTACAGTAAAGGAAATTGCCATGCCAACCACTGCAGACATCCTAAGAGTTCCAGAGTCAGACGCCAGTGGGAGAAATTCAGATTGCAAGCTTGTCTCTCAAGATGATGTGCACATTCAGCTCCTTAGCGAAACCATTCCACCGAGGCCAGGTGGTCATTCAGAGATGCCTCTTCAATTGAGGTGTCAAAGCCCTCCTCCACTGCCAAACAATGAAAAACTGGCCACGATTAGCCCTGAGCGTTTGAAAAGAAAGTTAAAAACAAATCTTCAGTGCAATGATCATTACAAAGCCTTTATGGATGATGTGTTCAGCAATGATGATGCAGAGCCAGTTCCAGAGAAAGCAGTTGGAAATGTCTGTTGGTTCACACCCTATCATGGCAGGTTGGACCTCAATTGGTCAGTGACATCTCATGGCATCTCTCTCAATGACGCCTTACTGACCGGCCTTGATCTCATCAAATCTCTGGTGGGTGTTCTCTGCCATTTCGGGAAAGAAGCAGTAGCCATAATCAGCAATGTTGGAAAAAGACCACCCGAGAGAGCATCAAGTGTTCAATGCCTGAACTTCAACCAAGACTCCACCACAGTGGAACATGCTCGCAGCCTTCAGTGGTCAGTCACCTGCCGTGGCATTCTGTCAGAAGTGGCCTCCATGTATGATCTGCTGAGGTCCGTGGCCCCATTCGTTCGAAGTGGAAAGTGCATTCTCGAAGAACTGTCAAAACATGTCCCATGGTATGATCAACTTCCTGATGAATTGCGTACACGGTGGGAGGAATGGCAAACTGGCCTCCAAGTGCTGAAAGAAGTCTTAATTTCCAGAAGTGGTAGAACAGAGATCACTTGAACTTGTTCCGAATCTTAACCCTTGATCATAGAAAGCCCAATTCAAAACCTTGTTCTGCTTCTCGACAGTGAATAGCTACAAGAGTGCACACACACGCAAATACACACACTACACACATACCTAAGAAAAAAAACGCAAAACTAATTACATGAACATAATTTATGCTTATTTGCACACTTTGGGGGGTGGTGAATGGTCCTTAGAAGAATCTGGGAATCATGTATGGTTTATGGCCACATGACATGATTGGTGGGAGTGTAAAGGACCGCACTAGTCTTTATATGTGTTTTGTTTGTCATAGTCTAAATGTGTTTTTGTTTCCGTATATTTTTCTAAAAACATAAAAGTTAATCAAAAAAATATTTCTATTTTACTATGTACTTCAAAATGATGTTGGTGTGTGTGGTTGTGAGTGACATTGTATGTGTGAGTTGTGAATGGACTGTGGGTAGTTGAATTTTTCCTTTGCCTTGTTGAAGATTGTCCCTTGCCTGACACCATAGCACAAGAGGTAGATGTGTAAAGGTAGCCCTACAGGTGTAGGTAATCAGGGAGCTGCTTGGCTTTGTTTGAGCCTGAGCCACAAATGTTTGAGCTCCAGATCTCAGCATAACTTGCTTCATTTTGCACAAGAAAAGGACTTTGATGCCTGTTTTAAACAACAGAAGAAAACAATATTAAGCATCCTTGGTGAGCGCAGTGAGGTACGTTTGTTATTTTGCTTTCTGTTGAAACATTGTCTGTGTAACTTCCCACTTGTTTGTATGTATTTGACTAGGCCTAAACTGCTTGCCTTTGATGTCTGTAATATATTGAATGAATGACTTGATGATTTTAGTGAACTATTAATGAACAAATGTGAATAATGTACTGTGAAGACTCTATGGTGATTCGTTGTTTTGTATTGTTCTGTATACCCCAACACAGTTTTCACGGTGCTTTGGTGACCATGCGATTCTGCTTCAAGAAAAAATAAAGACACCTTGAGCATCAGTCGAGACTCTCTCTTGAATCCAAGGGGTTGCTTACAAAGATGTTGAGATTCCTTTCAGGAAAACCTCTTTTAGCCAAAATGCGTTATTTACTAAAGGCAGCGCATTGTGGAACTCTATTCCACTACATATAAGGAAATGTCCCTCTTTGGCCTCCTTTAAGATGGAGATTAAAAAGTGGCTTCGAGCCCAACAAACATGTTCACACTGATAGTCTGAACCTCTACACAGCGTGCGCACACACACACACACACACACACACACACACACACACACACACACACACACACACACACACCATACATACATCTTGGGACCATTTTCTTTTTTTCCCTCCTTATTATTAACATGTTTTTTTGCGTCTGTATTGTGTTTCATTTCTTTTGTTACTAACAGTCTGTTTTGGTTTTAGATGTATGTTTGGGATTTTAATTTATAATGCTTGTAAACATCCAGCCTGCCTATTTTGGACACCAGATGGAAATTAGCCTTTGGGCTACAATCTGGCACATTTACATATATGTGCTTGTATGTATATGTTCATTAATGTGCAATGTCCTGAAGAAATAAATGAAATGAAAATGAAAATGAAAAGGCTTTTGTACAGTCCATGCTCTGTAGGCCTACTTTGTACATTTTGAAGCTTTGTATAACATATGCAAAACACAGAAACCTTTAACCTAAAAAAAAAAGTTTTTCTCTGTCAGTGTACATGGCCAGTTTGAGAAAAAAAAAAAGATATGCCATGATAGCTGCTCCCACACATAAGGGTGTCATTAATGATGGTCTTCATATCATCTCTTCTACACAGTCTCTCTACAACCTTTAATGGCTGAGAACTACAAAGAAAAAGAGGCGTGAAAAGATTATAAATGTGTCCAACAAAGAAGGCTATGAAGAGTCTGAAGTGTGAGAGCTAAAATAACCCATCCATCCATCACAGTCCACCTGGACATGTTGTTTCATTTCCCCGGTAGACATTCACACCTGACTGTTCTCCACCAATAAAAGTTAACGATGAATGAATTAAATGAAAATAAATAAAAAGCCACCTGCTGCTATCAATCATATTTATAAACATGAAGAGAATATAAAAATTAAAAGGTTTTGCTGGCCTGCCTGCACAACGTGCACAGAATCAGTAGTTGACCTGTCTGCAGCATTAAATGTGCACTGCGTAATGTTTTTAGTAGGCCTAGTTTATTTCTAGAATTCATGCTGCTCATTCACAAATGTTTTTCACGAATACTTAGCACCACCACCACCATCAAATTCTAAGTACCCATTATGACCAGGAAAATTGCACTTTTCATACATGATGAGGTGGATCTTCTCTATGTCCGCCATTTTGATTTTTCAAAACTACAGAGTTGTAGCTGTGAAACTTACATGCACTGTACTTTGATCAGACTGGTAAATCTAGTTTAATGCTTTGTAAACATTCAGAAAAGATCAAATTTGGAAATAGGCAGCACAGTTCCTAGAGCAGCACCTTTAAGAGAACCAGTGCATCCAAATACTGTAGCAGGCATTGCCTCAGTACCAGTAGCTAACACTCGTGTCCTGACCAGTAGCTTCTATGTAGAAAGACAATAGCAGAATAGCGAGCAAGTAGCAAGCACAATTCGGACGTACTACTGCACTGCCATTTACATGAGCTTTCAACCGGATTGGTGGCTGTAATTCCAGCCCCTGATGGCACTGATGACCTATGCCCTTACAGTTGGTCATCTGCCGCAGACTTTGCCAAGCAGTAGCGAAGTAACCATGATTTGCCTACTGCAAATATGATATGGCAAATGTGACAGGATATACCAGAAAGTCTTCCGGGTCAGGGTTGTACGAAATTCCGAATGGAAAGAATTTCAATTCAAAGTAATGCCATAATACGAACACTGGGTGGTGGTGTCCTATGTACTTTCAATGGGTGGTGTACGTTAAATTCAAAGAAATTCAAGGTAATGGCACCACCTAGTGTTCGTATTATGGTATGATTTTGAATGGAATTCATTAAATTCGGAATTTCGTACAAGCCTGATCCGGGTAGACGAGTGTTTCTCAACAGGGGTGCCGGGGCACCCTGGGGTGCCACGGGCCCCCCTCAGGGGTGCCGCATAAACATGGCTGATAAATAAATTATGATACATATTTGTCTAAATTGATAAGTTAATGCTAGTCAGTGGAATCTTTCATCTGCCATTTACGCACAATAAAGTAAATATAGGTCGCCCTGAACGTCTCCAAATGTGTTACTTTTCTAAGCTTTTGTGGTAAAGGATGCGATGCCATGTTACGGCTTGTTGGTTTGGGGTACCTTGAAATTTTTCATGAATTGAAAGGGTGCATCGCCTAAAAAAAGGTTGAGAAACACTGGGGTAGACTACCGTTCGCCTCCTGGCTGAAGGCCTACAAGGGTATTTGGATGCACTACATGGTCGATACTTTATTTTTTGCCTTCTACATAGGGAGGCAGCAGGGACTGTAGGGTGCAGCCCCAGTCCGGCTTGCCTGTTACACCTATCAGCTCCATGTGCAATGCTTAGGGTTGATGGTATTGGACTTTTACTTCTATAAATATTAAAGACTTCTATCCAATACATCAGAGCACAAGTTTTACTGGCTTGAAATTGAGGGAGGAGGCCATCCCTATGGATCTACCTCAGCTACTGGAATAATGTTACAGATAGTTGTTTCCTTATCTGATAGCAACGGTCAAAAACAACAATCTGAAAATCTCTTTAAAGGTATTCAATCACGGGATGGGTGGATTCACACCTTCTACCCCACAGACAAAAGGCAGTTCTATTGGGCATTTGATATAGAGTAACACCTACATATATTAGGTGTAATATACTTACTGGTATGTAAGTTGATGTTGGGATCAGTTTGGTTGTGTGTAGGGTGGGGAGTGATTTTGGATGCAGTGTGTATGATTTTAGTGAGTTTGTTCCTATTGTTGGAAGAGAGCATGTTGTAGAAGCAGGGTAATCAGTACACTAGATGGGCTGGATGATGCTGGAGTATAGAAGGGAAAGGAGAAGAGGGGCAACAGTTACGGATCACATAAAGCCTCTGTTGAAACCTTGTTTTGTAGATGCTGCTAGTGACATGCATCAAATGTATTGTCTATTTGAAGTAGCCGACCTGTTCCATCCTTTGGTTATGGATGGAGGTGGGGGCCAGACCAGGAGGGGGTGTGTGTGAATTATGAAAAACCTGGGAGGTATCATCATGGACTTGGCAACAAGTTTCATCCATTTTCTTTTATACTTTTAGCATTGTTTTTGGACACGTCTTAGTGGTGTATACAGTCACATGCACATGACGGATTTTACGACTTTTGGCACCTCCGCCAAAAAATATGAATGCCCACCACTCGTACATCGATGACCAATACACATGTACACATACTGTGTGACTGATGCACCTTCTGTAATACAATGGAATCTAACAGGCACAGCCAGCCAAGATGTACAGTACACAGCATGGTTCACACTAACATAGCCTTTATTTTACATAATTACAGCATGGTTCGCACTAACATGGCCTTTATTTTATATAATTACAGTCATTTTATGAAGTGCTTCATCACTCAAACCACTTAATCACCACTTACAGCTAAATATATACACCTATAGGGGACACACACTTTTGATGGTCTGGCACAGCCACTTGTTTCTGCTCTTAAAGTTCTGCGTCAGTACACAGTGTACTTGTAGGTTGAAAATAAATATGCATAGTCAAGTGTAACAATGGTGCATTATATATGTATAATACAGTTTTATTTAGTAACAGATTAAGACATAGCCATTACAATTTTGGTGACAGTAAGGTTATAACATGGGCTCTGCGCTAAGGGGTTAGGGCAAGGCAACCAGACAAATGTATAGCCCATACGCTGGTAGAGACAGTTACTGTAAATATACTTGACAAAACTGATTGGCATGAATGATTATACTGTAGGTGCACTGTCTAAAATTGTGGCCAAAGTAGGTATTGCAATTATCCTGCCTATTCAAACTGTGCTGCCTATTGTTGAATTTGATATTTTTATGAATATTTATAAATCAATTAACTTGTATGAGCAAGTACATTTTTCAGCTAAAAATGTCTATTTCCGGAAATTCAAAATGGTTAAGATCCCCCTTTTCATGTATGAAAAATTCCATTTTCCCAGTCTAAAGGAATACTTAGAATTTGAAGGTCATGGTAAGGACGCGTGAAAAAGGTAGGCCTACTAACATTTGTGAATGGGCAGCATAAATTCTGGAAATGAACTAAAACTATTACATAGTGCGCCTTTAGATATGCCAGAGGATAAAAGAGATACAGTTGTCGAGTCTGGCCTCTGGCCTGTGTGGGCAGATATTTGAAATAAGGCAAGTGGCAATGTAATAGTGCATGTGGGATGCTGACCCCTGTGCTATGCTGATTGCCTGGCTATGCAAATAGCTGTGTCCTTAAACACCCACACTGGGCAGGTAATTCTCACATTCAAAAAGTCATCATCTTCAACCCCCCTACACCACCTCCTCCACCACCCCTTCAAATGAATATCACACTGACCTGACTCACAGACACATTCATAGACACAGACACAGTGTGTGTGTGTGTGTGTGTGTGTGTGTGTGTGTGTGTGTGTGTGTGTGTGTGTGTGTGTGTGTGTGTGTGTGTGTGTGTGTGTGTGTGTGTGTGTGTGTGTGTGTGTGTGTGTGTGTGTGTGTGTGTGTGTGTGCGCGTGTGTGCTTGTGTGTGTGTGTGCACGTGTGTGTGTGTGTGTGTGCACAACTGAACACAGCACATTCTGAAGCAAGATTTGTTGGTGCAGGCAGCGAGACTGACAGTGCTGTTGTGTTTTCCGATAGCCTGGGTGGATAATAGGCATCTCTGATTTTGGAACTGTGCGCTTTAGGCATGCCCATGAATACTAGGCTCCTGATGAATAAAAAGAAGCTTCACCTTTTTCCCAAAAAGGGTATAAAATACTCCACGTCTCTCTCCATGACGCAAATGTTGTGAACCATTATTCCACGATAAAGTATGCCTCAGGTTTTTGTTTTTTATGTTATTCGCAGCACACTCCTTGCATGTTTTTGCATTTATTTTATTTTTTTATCATATTTTCAAAATGGAATGAGCAGACTAATACCCTCAAGCCATTCATCATGAAATGGAATGACGACCTTGTGGAAAAGATGACACATTAAAGAGCATCATGGAGAGAGGCTGGAAGCTTTGCCGTACTGCCATCTTAAAAAGAAATAAGTAAAAGAAACGCACACTAGCACCTACCTATATATGATCATGTATTGCATATTTACATGTATGCAATTTTTACACACACACACACACACACACACACACACACACACACACACACACACACACACACACACACACACACACACACACACACACACACACACACACACACACACACACACACACACACACACACAGACACACACACACACACGCACATACACACACACACCTCATGCACTTTGCTGAGGGTTGGGGGAGGAGAGATTATGCTAAAATACTACAGCAGGATATCTAGAGAAAGCCATGAAATTCAAATGTTATAACAAATGAGTTGTCAAGTCTGATGAATGGTTTATTTATGCCCTGTGTAGTGTGTGAGCATATTAAAAATGTGTTCTGCATCCAGCAGGGCCGCTGACAGCTTTTGCTGGGCCCAGGACAAAGTCATCTGAAAGGCCCCCCATCCAATACATACAATGTATTGTGGGCCCCCTCTCTCCCTGGGCCCGGGACAACAGACCCTTTGCCAACCCCCAACCACCCCCTGTCAGCTTCCCTGGCATCCAGTACCCTTTCTGATGGCATGGTTTAACACTGCTCACAGCCCATGTCAGTGTCCTCCACCATGTTGGCTGTATCATCAGCATTATGCATCATTTAATTGGCTGAGTCATGAATACATTTATACTTAGGCCTACATGAATGGCAGCGCACAGTAAAATTGTAACTTTTGAAGGCTGATTTTTTTATTCCATTTTTTTCTCTTTTATTTATGATTTGTTACCATAACTCTCTCTGCTCTACAAGGCAGGAGACACTTACCATTACTGAGTTTATAAGACAGTACTTCAGTCTTTGTATGACAGTATTGGGATGTTGTTCTTTCTCTCTGCTGAGAGATAGCTCCTCTCTTTGCTTCTCTCATCTCCTCGAGGCTTTTATTGGTCCTTGTGATGTGTCCTTGAAGACCATCTCGACAGCTCAAGTGCTTGTCACTTCAGCAGTACAATGACATACCAGCAGACATACCAGCCTTTAACTTCGAAGAAAACACCCACGCAGAGAGAGAGAGAGAGTGAGAGACTGAATAAGATGCAAAGAAGACTACTGAGCTTACAGTGGTTCATTGGTTGAGTGGTTTCTTCCCAATGGGGAGCAATAGGTTGTTATGTAGAACATCGCTCTGTTAAAACTCTGAACTCTGTTAGAACGGGCAGTTAGAACCTTCTACTTGCAATACATGTACTGTCACAGAAGAGTTATCCTGCTCATATTTAAAATGACTGTAGAGAGGGCTTTAAATCAAGGAGAGAGAGAGAGAGAGAGAGAGAGAGAGAGAGAGAGAGAGAGAGAGAGAGAGAGAGAGAGAGAGAGAGAGAGAGAGAGAGAGAGAGAGAGAGAGAGAGAGAGAGAGAGAGAGAGAGAGAGAGAGAGAGAGAGAGAGAGAGAGACAGAAAGACAGAGAGAAAGAGCATGCTTTAGAGTGTGTGTGCAAGATACATGTACTGTCGCAGACATGTAGGCTACTGTTACAGAAGAGCTATCCTGCTCATATTTAAAATGACTGTAAAGAGGGCTTTAAAACCAGGAGAGAGAGAGAGAGAGAGAGAGAGAGAGAGAGAGAGAGAGAGAGAGAGAGAGAGAGAGAGAGAGAGGGCATGGTTAAGAGAGTGTGTGCAAGAGAAAACTTTGAAAACTTTATAGAGAGGAGCTGACTACATGGAAGGAAGGATGTGTCAGCTAGTGTGAAATGTAAAACATAAACCCTCTGAGACGACACATTTCCTGGTGGGTGTCTTGTGAGCGTTGATATCTCTTCTCCAGGTACCCCCTTCTGTGTGGGTGGGTGTGCGGGTGAGTGTTTCTCGTCTTTCGGTTTCCAATTTAAGAGACTAATTTGACAAGCTTTCAGAATCATAAGAAATGCAGAAGAAAGGAAAAACTATTTGTGGTGAATTACATACCTTTCCGATTTCCTGCAAGAATGTGTTTGATGGCGCTATTCCTAGGAACGAGGGTAAATAGGTATTTCCTAACCCTCAGGAAAATAGTAATACTGTATATAGGCCAACTGACTGCCAGAAAACATTTATACCCATGGCATGTATTAAAGTATGACAGCACGCCATGCCGTGGCCTTTGGAGAAGGTTGAGGAGATGTGGGTTTGTATTTCAAATTGAACTGAATAAAGTAGAGTGATGATCACAGATCAGTATGCTGCCCTACAAAGGCAAAGAGCAGTAAGTGCAAAAACCCCAAACTGAGAAAAACAGCTTTTTGTGTTTTCTTTACACTAAGTAAAAGTTTATAATCATATTTAACAGCAAAATGTAGGCTATAATTATATAGATTAAAGTGAGATGAACACCACCCTTTTATTTTATTTTTTTACATTTTTGCAACATTTGACAATTTTATTGGCTATGCTGCATTTTGCCTTTGTATTGAAGCTTAAAATTACACAAGCATACAAAAAGATATTGCAGTATGATAACCATAATTACTCCTTTTATGGGAATATCAGTAGGCACTCACAAAATGTTTTGATGTTCCTTGATGCCTAAGCAATGGAACAAATGTGCATTTTACAGATTCTTAGGCCTAGGCTACTGCTAAATGCACACTTTCAGGAAAAAGTTAGGTAGCTAGGCTACACTTAGCAGTTAGCAATCACAATTAGCATATTCTTTGTTCTTTGATAATTTTCTTCCCTAATCCATGGAAACATACAAACATGCAATCATGAACAATTTCAGTATGGTATTTCTAAGTTTGTGCTGCTTGGGAGTGTCAAGAAAGTGTATTGGTTAGCAGTTAGAGTGAGTTATTAGCAATCTAATAGCAATGAATAGCATTTCTCAGGGTGTTGTTTGGCTCTACATAGAAAGGGTAAACACATTAATTAGCATTATTAATCATGATTAACATAATCATGACACACACAGCGAACTACCAACACTACCTTGCTGCAAACTACCAACTACAAGAATTTTCAAAAAATATAATAACAAAGGCAAGGGCAAGGTAAACCAAGGCAGACTGCAGCAAATGACTGAAACCAAGGCAAACAGCAGTAAAAGAATAGGCAAACTGCAGCAAAAACACTACACTGCACTTTGGCTTGGTTTTACCCTACTTTTCAATACACACTGCAAACTAAAATCTCAAATATTCAGTGGTGTAGTCTACGTAGAACGCGGGAGTATACCCACTTCTAAATTTCAGGGATTTCAGTATACCCACTTAAAATTGATTGATCCATTATTTTGAATGGCACAACTAAATAGCCTACAGTATACCCACTTCAAAAATGCTCCAGTATACAGTATACCCACGATAAAAAAGTAGACTACACCACTGCAAATATTGACATGAAACTGTTTACAGATCAACATGGAATTTTAACAGATTGAAGAGCTGACTGTGCACTTTCAATTTCTGCAAAAAAAAAATAAAAACATAAAAAATGCACTTACTGCTCTTTGCCTTTGTAGGGCAGTATGCATATCACTATATATATACATATATACTGTATATATATATATATAACTATGTAAATATATATGTATTTATATATATATCTATATATATATATACATATATACTGTATATATATATATATAACTATGTAAATATATATGTATTTATATATCCCTACAGATCAAATATGTATAAGTGAGATCAAACAAAGGCTATGAACAACATTCATAACAGTGCAGTTTTTCTCACCAACATCAACTAAACTAAGAACTTAGGCCTACTTGGTTGTAATGCAATGCTAACTGGTTAGCAGCAACCCTGTTGAGAAATACATCCCTGAGTCTCGCATTAACCAGAGCCTTTTCTGTTAGTTTTACACAAGTGAGCTATATTCACAGGCTTTCTCTTTGTGTACTTTGTATACTTGAAAGTGCTGCTATCACGCTGGTATTGCTTGAGGATATGTGTTCAAGGCAAGCAAGGTAAAGCAAAGAAAAGCAAAGCAAATCGGTGTGATGCGACTCACATGAAGAGAATCATGTATAAAGACACGTTAAAGCTACTACAAGAGGGAGGAGAACGGCTGACACAAAAATGTAAAAAAATAAATAAAAAAAAACCCACATATATTCTAGTACCTACTTTAATGGGGAGTAACTGAAAATACAAAAGTAAAACGTAAAAGTGGTGAATGTCATAATGATGATGACAGCTTTTGTAGGCTATAGGTGGACAACATGTGTCATTGCTGTTGGGCCCAAATCCAACTGAAGCATTTCGTTGCAAAACGGCGTATCCACCATTTTTGACTTTTGCATCTTATTATTGTAGCCTACATGACTGTTCAGAAGTCCTATCATCTACAGTATGTGTGAATTCTTGCTATTAAAATATTTTGAGAAGATACTTTTTGAATCTATATAAAATGCATTTTGCAATGCAATGCAATGGAATGCCCAATACAAAAATCTCAATCTCAACATTTTCCAAAATGGATATAGGCCTACGTTGTTTTGCAATGAAGCTCTTCAATTGGAATGGTGACGTGTTCTGGGATTGCACTGCACAGTTATAAAAATGATCATTAGCAAACTATCTCATGGCCATGAATTCAACAAGACATTAGGCCTACAGTTAGTTGGAAGTGCCTTGGTAATCTTAGCACGTTCAGATAGAATGGCAAGTCCATGGGGGATTGCCCAAGCAATGTACTATTAGCCTAGTAAACCATACAAAGATTACTGAACATGTATCCTTTTAATTACAAAATGCAAACAACCGTTTAAAATGAGAATCAATATATAATCTTACTGCTCTTGGCCAAAGGGGTAGCCGGCCGCTAACCTGGAGACAGGAGCAAACATGGCTTTCATCCTTACATGGTTGTTACACAGAAACTTAAATGAAAGAAGGCCAAACTCAGCACAGCCTGCCTGTCATGCCTCAATGGCTTATTAAAATCACAGGGGAGGATGAATAAGAGAGATAGAAAGATAAACAGAGAGAGAGAGAGAGAGACAGAGAGAGAGAGAGAGAGAGAGAGAGAGAGAGAGAGAGAGAGAGAGAGAGAGAGAGAGAGAGATGGAGAACATTAAACAGAGACAGAGATACATCAAAAATATTACAAACTGATTGCTCAGCGATTGTGTGTGTGTGTGTGTGTGTGTGTGTGTGTGTGTGTGTGTGTGTGTGTGTGTGTGTGTGTGTGTGTGTGTGTGTGTGTGTGTGTGTGTGTGTGTGTGTGTGAGAGAGAGAGCGAGAGAGAGAGAGAGAGAGAGAGAGAGAGAGAGAGAGAGAGAGAGAGAGAGATCTGACTTTGGCTAAATGTATGTAAGTGTGCATTGTATAGTTAATATATGTTAATAAAATCAATAATTCTATTAACTGTATAGTTAATATTCTGTATTTACTGTACTGTATATATGTATGCTACTGGACTCCTTAATTTCCCTCGGGACTAATAAATGACACTACTCTACTCTACTAATTTTCTCATTTCCATCATCTAATTCTTAACCTCTCTCTCTTTCTCTCTCTCTCTCTCTCTCTCTCTCTCTCTCTCTCTCTCTCTCTCTCTCTCTCTCTCTCTCTCTCTCTCCACCCCCTGTTTTCCAGAGCAAGCTGCGATCACCACACCTTGGGATTGGAAGGCCACTGAAGAGAAGAAGATTTCTGTCCTGCCTGTAGCGATCATCTTTGTAATTATATTCTTTGCTCGCATTGGTGCACGATACGACGCACACATAGTGCTCACAGTCCATTACCTCAATTTGTCTGTGTCAGAGACACCACATCTACAGCTGAGACTCACTGCATCAGACATTCATTGCAAGATGTGGATTGAATGATTGAAAACACACAGAATATGTGAAAATGTGTGGCGCACATACACATATGAGCAGGCATGCGTACACACACGTGCACTAAGGCTGTAACGATACACCCAACCCACGATTCGGTTTGTATCACGATATATGACCCACGGTTCGATATGCCCCACGATTTCACACAAAAAAAAATTGAAAAAAAAAAAGTTGCAAAAAAATGTTTAAAAGAAATATATGAAAAGGAATTATATATAGGCCTATACTTTGTAATTAATATCTTTTTTGCATTTACCGGCCTGCATTAATTTTGTAGGTTTACAAGGCTGAATGATTTTGCAGATATAGGCTACCACAAAACACAACACACAGAAATAAGGGATATTAGTTCACCAATGGAAAAGGCTTATAAATAGGCTAAGATCATATGTAGAGAGAGAGAGAGAGAGAGAGAGAGAGAGAGAGAGAGAGAGAGAGAGAGAGAGAGAGAGAGATGGGGTGGTCAGGGTGTAGTCATTGGCAGCTGTCGTACTTTATCAAACATTAGGCCTATCCAATTAATATCCAAACAATAAAACAACACTGGCCATATCGTCAGGAAACATGTTGTATTAAGTTAGGCTACTTAAAGAAATGCAACACTTAATTTTCATTAAGTTAAATATTTCCATAGCATTTTTTGATCGTGCAGCAGCGCCTGCCCGTAGCCTACAATCAAAACTCGAAATTAACCTGTAAGTTCTCACTGCTACGTAACGCGCACGTTTTTCGTTTTGTTTTTGTGGTTTGACATTTTGTCAAGAGCGAGAATGAATGCAGAGGCTGAAATGGAGCATGCTTTCTGCTTATGTAGGCGGTAATTTTACAATATAGCCTAACATTAATGTGGGAAGAAATAATGCTGCCTAATATCCTGCCTATCGACCTCAACGTTCGTCCGACTTCGGGCACCTCCCTACAAGCGATTCCCGTCTGGTTATAGGCAGGCGGAGCATCTCGTGCGCTCTCTCTCTCGCGCGCTCTCTCTCTCCGCTCCAATCAAACTCCACTCGCAATACATCGCGCATGCATGAGTAAAACAAATCTTAACATGTTTATAAAAGCCTTCTTGGTCTGTTGTTCATTTGTACTCCACCTTCCGATGTTTGCCAAAGTTTTTTGTCTCACGGAGGTTGCTCAGCCAATGGATAACAACAACGTGCTGGTTGGGTGGAGCATTTTATATGAGAAAGCTGTGAATGGAACTGTTACTCGAACGTGTGCGCCCTTTTTCTACAGGTCTTTTTAAGCGCATATGCAAACTCTTGCCTGTATGTTGCCTGTTGTGTTCTACACTGAGGGGTAACAACTTTAAAAGGGCACATCGCGATTCTGTGAGGAAGTTTCGCGATAGGGGTTCGTGGGTCTGCGTACCGCGATCCCTCGGTTCGATGCAATATCGTTACAGCCTTAGTTGTGGTCATTGTGATTAAGTAGGAAAAAAGAATATCCATTGAATTATAGCATGGGCAGAGTTTGGGGGGGGGGGCAAGGGGGGGGCACAACAATTATTGTAGATTGATTTATTTTAAAGAAGAATACTGCCATAAAGTGGAGAGCAGGGTGTATATAGCAAATGCAGATGCAAATCACATCATATATCATATTGGGTTATACTGATTTCAAATCAAATCATACTGATTTCATACTGATCAGTATGATTTTCCTTTTTGCCGATCTGCTGGGAACACATTACATACTGCATAAGGGAATTGAAAAGACGCATCACTACACATATATCCATGTTAACACCATGGTCTCTTTCACACCACTACACACAAAGGCTTTTAACAGCTACCGCACTTTAACACTTTAAACATAGCTGTAAATGATATTACTCTGTACAGTATGTACTGCATGTATATGTTTACCCTACTGTATTATGGTGTTTCATACAGGTAAGTGTGATGTACCTAGATAGATGAACATGGCAGAGAGGAAGATTTAAGGCGAGACACGGCAGGTGAAATATCGATTTTTTTCATGCCCTGGTCAAATTTGAGATTTTGGGCTAATTTGCATCTTTAACTTGTTATCTTTCATATTACCATAGAGAAAACGTTAAAATTACACATTTAAGTGTCTGTTTCAGCACATTTTGTTCAACCGCGGCATCCATTTTCGCCTAAATTTACCAAGAATTCTGCCTTTGGCCGCGTTCCGCGTCTTGTCTTTTTGCACGACATCTGTCATGTCTGGTATGGTTTTAAAGCACTGAGTTTCGGTCAGAAGGCTGTGTTATCCAAATATGGGCATTTCCTTTCTTTTCAGCAACCAATCCTGACTCTCTGAAGGGGGGTTTAGATGACTAAAGTAGATTCATTGGCTGGCGGTGCTTCCCTGCTAACGTGATTCGCCCAGTGCCAGTGTTATCTTTTTGACATTTCTGTCTTAGCTTGCTGCGGGAACTTCAAAATATCTTTGCTGTACGAAACATTTTACAAAAAGAAAGACACAATTGTGTTTAGCAAGGTCCGTGATAATATTTCAGCCGGCCGAATTGGCACATAATCGTCCAGGAAACAGCACGTGCGGTCGTAAGTTGTTTGCAAACTGTGAGGAGTGCGAGACCCAGCAGGTCCGTCTCTCATCTAAATGAGATTATAATGATCATGTCCTAACTATGCCGAATCGGATCTGTCAATAAACAGTCATCCAAACAACCAGGGCTTTTGCAGTAGTCTGCTTCTGAGTGCAACAGTTGTAAAGCAAAGGGTGGTTACAGGCGACATGCGTCCACACGACTGCAGACCTGTGGAGATGTCGCCTTCGATGTAAAAGTGCGCACAGCGCTTTTGGCACACGATTTGGGCATGAGTTGCTGCGCTGAATAAGATCAGCAAGGTTTTGGGGATCCCTTCCCTTCATTTGAAAATGTACCAGCGACATGACAAAAGAGTTAGGCTACAGGTATCCTAGGTTACAGAAAGATGAATGATTACAGACTTGATGATAATAATGTAGGCCTAGTAATAATAATATGTAGCCTACAGTATTAGGTAGGATGTAGACCTACACATTATTATGACAGGTAGGCCTAAGTAGGCTATGTTACACCACTAGTAGTAAACATAACAAAAGATAATATTAGATTAGGCTAAAATAAATAATTTGACAATAGCCTACAATTTCATGAATGCAAAAAAAACATTCATAAGAGTAACAACATGGCATAACACAAAAAAAGATCTGTTTTCAATTCAGTGGCAAAAAAAAAATCATAGACACAATCCTAAAAGCAGCAGAATTGGAGGACAGGATTGCCTGTCAGGGGTCTCTCCAGTTCCTTCGCCCTAAAAAAGCGCATTATAGGCCTAATAGGCCTATATCTGGTGTGCACTTCATCTGAGAACATGCAATGATATCTCTGACTTCATACCCTCAATGTTACCATGTGAGGTTGTACAAAACAAACAAACAAACAAAACAAAAAAATAAAAATAGACCTTGGCTATTTACTGGCCCGGTGATGTGCACAGGCTTTTCCATGAGACAGAAGTATCCCAATTTCGTTTTATCATGTAGGCTGTTGCAAAACACTGGCATCTAGCAAATAAAGACCATTACAAGTCATAGAGAGTACATAACAAGTTACAAGTATATTAAAATGTTCCTATTTCTAAAGGCAGCCTAGCAGCAAGCATTCGGTTTGTCCATAAGCCTAAGCCAACCTTGTCATGTCATTGGGTAAGCGGTTAGGGTGTCAGACTTGTAGCCCAAAGGTTGCCGGTTCGACTCACGACCCGCCAGGTTGGTGGGGGGAGTAATTAACCAGTGCTCTCCCCCATCCTCCTCCATGAGCTACCATGAGCATGATACTGTCCCACCGCACTGCTCCCTTGGGGCGCCATTCATGGCTGCCCCTTTGCACGGGTGAGGCATGAATGCAATTTCGTTGTGTGCAGTGATCACTTGTGTGCTGTGGAGTGCTGTGTCACAATGACAATGGGTAAATCAATGATAATTATAGGCCTACTTAAACCATAATAGATATAAAAAAAGAAACATACTTTATACAGTATAACTGCAGTCACAAATGAGTAGGCCTATACTGGACGGTACGTTGTAACAATAGTTGTTCTGTCAAATAGGCCTAGATAGGCCTATAATCAATTTCAGCCTAATCATTCAAGGCCCTTTCATGTGTTCTTTAGGGGATTTTATGGTCAGTAATACATGTTTAGAGAGCTTAAAATGAACTTCTGATGCTATAACATCCATGGACCTACTCCATAGTTTGTGTGATTTTTAATAGGGCCGTTTCAGAGGTCTGTTACGGCCTATACTAACACATTGGTATACCCAAATTAGAGTGTTTTTTAATAAGATATGGCTAAACTACAACAGTTAAATATTAAAAATGCACTAAA
>NC_085860.1:18944934-18972434 GCF_034702125.1 Engraulis encrasicolus
ACAATCGGTGCAATGTTTTTTAAGTGCAATCGCTGCAATGTTTCTGAATCTTTTACTTTAATGTTTTGTAGGGGCTTTATGCTTTTATTTGACAGGACAGTGTGAGACGTTGACAGGAAGTGACTAGAAGAGAGAGATGGTGGAGGATCGAGAAATGACCTGGGGGCACAGTCGATTCCGGGTCCCCAGCGAAACAGTCCCAACCATTTCAGCTAGAGCACACACAGAGTAAATTTTGTGGTGTTATTTCAACACTTAGAAAAAAATGAGAATACTAAATTTACTCTTGCCTACGTCTTGATAAATGCTAATTTTCCTGTGCAGAAGGTATGGTCCAAATGTGAGTTGGCAGTCAGTCATGTCTACAGGGATCCAGAGCTGCATAAATAAGCCTTTGATGTGAGCCATCCATCAAGTGTCAGCTGACTAGAGCAGAGCAGTAGGGCAATGTGGCATATTTTTAAAAGTAAGGTCAAATATTATGAACATAAATTCACTGTGTTATATATTATGACTTTATTCTAATGAGGATTATTTAAATCTATTATTTGTTTTATAAAGCCCATATGTTATAATATCATAGAGAACAGTTGTTAGAACATTCTCATATTTGGACAAATTTGATATTTTATTGCAACTGACTGGCAAATCATCATTATTATATTAGTGCATCACCATAAGGATGCAAAACAGAAACCACAAAAATACAACTATTTATTTGAAGTCTCTAACTGACAGAACTAATAACGTGTTCCCACCATCACCGAAAATAAACGGTCTGAATATGGGTAGTAATAAATCAAAAAGAAATAAATGAATGAAGCATGCCACAGTTAAAAAAAAAAAAAAAATTCCAGTTTTCTCATTTGCCTACAGTACCCTTCTCAAACAGCAAGGCAAACCCCCTATATGGAATATTCTACTCCTCTACTCCATTCTAGTATATTCCGTCATGAAATGAAAACCGGCTTTAAACCTTTCAGGAGGGTAATCACATTTGTGATTCATCAATAGAATGTCAAAATATTTTTCAACACAAACTTATCGTGGGATTGAAGAAGAGTAAAATGCATTTGTCTTATTAATACGTTAATGAAAACATTTTAGGCCTACGCCGCTACTTGCATGGAAAGGTTGAAGTGGATGATGTTTGAGGAGGTTACAAAAATGGTGTTTAGCGCTTATATTTTTTGCTCTCAAAAACATTGGCTCAGGGTGGATTTATGGCCTGAGTCGGGCGCCGTGTGAATGTCAGTCGTTAAAGTGTGCTTTAAGGAAAGTGAAAAGGAGAGGCAGGAAGTGGAGCTGAGGGAATGTGTTGTGGTGGGGTGATTAATAATAGGGGGCGGTCGAAAGCACCAGCCCCTGGGTGGAAGGTCACACAATGCTTCTTTCATTTCTTTCCATATCTCTTTTTCTGATCAGCCTATCATTCTCCCTCTCTGCATCCCCCTGTCTTTTGCTTTCTATGTCTCGCCTCTTATTTCTCTTTCAGTATTTTTCCTTTTTCCTCTGTTTCTCTCTCCTTTATCTCATTCTGTATTTCTGCCATTCTCTCTGCCCACTTTTTTTAATCTCCCTCTATCCATCTCTCTTTCCCTCCAATTCCACCTCTCTTTTATAAAGATCAAACACTTGTTTCGTTAATTGTAAAACCCACATTGTGGAGTGAGGAGAGCATGTCGAATTAATGTGGAGAAACAGGAGAGTTATTAGGGTTTAATCGGCAGGCTGAAGAGCCCATTACCAATCTCATCATGTGGTTCATTTCTCTCTTCCCTGCCTGCTCCGTCTCACCGTCAGAAACCAGCTCACCTTCTCCGAACAGCGCTGGAGGCTTATTCACTATCTGGCGCAATATCAACACTACAGCATCCTCTGAAGAAGACTAAAAAGGAAACAAAGAAAGTTATGAAATAAAAGTGGAACGGAAAGATATGAACATTGACTCCCTTGCACTGCTTGGGAGTGAAAATATGAATTAGTTTCATGTTCTTAGAAATGTGTAAACAAAAGCTGATAATACACTATTAAGATGAGTTCAAAAATTAATGTTAAAATGAGTTCATCAAGCAGCCCTCATGTCCAGAAGCAGAGAGAGAGAGAGAGAGAGAGAGAGAGAGAGAGAGAGAGAGAGAGAGAGAGAGAGAGAGAGAGAGAGAGAGAGAGAGAGAGAGAGTGTGTGTGTGTGTGTGTGTGTGTGTGTGTGTGTGTGTGTGTGTGTGTGTGTGTGTGTGTGTGTGTGTGTGTGAGGAGAGAGAGAGAGAGAGAGAGAGAGAGAGGGAGAGATAGATATAGAAAGTAAGAGAGATAGAGGCAGTAAGAGAAGTCAGAGAGAGAGAGAGAGAGAGAGAGAGAGAGAGAGAGAGAGAGAGAGAGAGAGAGAGCATCAGTCTCTGTGATGAGATGAAGGGAAGAAATGCCCCACAGACTTCTGCATGCTTTGGAATATCTTTACACCGTATTATTTCTGTTTGCTTCATTTCTTTTTAGTCTCTACTTCCTCTTCCTCTTTCTCATGGGACGCCAAGGGCTTTTTTTATTTGGACTGCAATGTTTTGGGCCTTGACATGGTAATTGCCAGTTACTTTTCATAATTTGTCAATAATTAACCACAGCTGGTGATCTTATTTGACTTGCAAACATCTTATAATTGCCAGTTACAGCACTTTTCCTTGTTAATGTCCACCACAGCTGCCAATCCTATTTGATAATGACCGACTGCATTTGGAAACAAGATGGAAGGTACGTTGGTAGGTACAACCTATTGGATATTGATGGATATTTGACTTCTGCACACATGAGCTTAGTGGGGCCTACGATTATTGACCAAAAGTGACGAAATGACGTCACAAAAAACAGCAGTCACAGGACACCGATAGGTCACATTACCAGGATGCGACAATAACAACATCAACATCAACAACAACAATTGACTGGTGAAGCAGCAGCTATGGAATTGGCGAGGAGAGAGGGATACGACTTCTCATGTGAAGACGTCAGAGGTGCCGTTTAGGTGGATTAGGTGTGACACACCAGGTGTGAGTCACCAGGGCCCCGTGTATATAGGGGGCCAACACACACTTCGATTTATGTAGATACCTGTATATGGCTGGAAAACGTTATCCCTACTAAATGGCCTTTGGATCCACTTGCTTTGGCTCGCACTTTAATTTCATTATCTCCATTTTACCCTCTTTCTTGTTATTTCATGATATTCCTTTAACTCTGTGTGTTTGTGAGTGACTGTGTGCGCGTGTGTGTGTGTGTGTGTGTGTGTGTGTGTGTGTGTGTGTGTGTGTGTGTGTGTGTGTGTGTGTGTGTGTGTGTGTGTGTGTGTGTGTGTGTGTGTGTGTGTGTGTCTGTATGTCTGTGCGTCTGTGTGTGTGTACATGCTTGCATGTGTGTGTGTGGTTGTGCGTATGCGTTTTAATCCACATATATTTATATGCATACCGTTCACTCTTCTTCAACACACATGATCCTTCTTCAACACACATGATCCTTCATGCATTTCACATAATCTGTCTATGTGCATACACACTGTACCCTAGCAACATGTGTAACTCAAAGTAAGTCAAAGGAGCAACCTGCTCAAACCACATTTTCTACAGCTTTAAAAAAAAAATTATATAGATTTTTTTTTCCAACTTTATTTAGATTGGACAGTGAAGAGTGCGACAGGAAGCGAGTGAGAGAGAGAGAGACGCGGGAGGATCAGGAAATGACCTCGGGTTGGGAATCGAACCCGAGTCGCCCACGTACGTAGCAGTCCCATACTCAGCCGATTAAGCCACGTCTTGGCCTCAAACCACATTTTCTACAGCCTTTTAATCATCGTCCACAGTCATATGTATCCCAGTCATTGAGAATGTTTTATGGATATGTGTCTAATTCATGCCAGGCAATAACAATAGTTTATGGCAGCCAGGCGTGTGTTCAGTAACTCAGTGACTACTCTATGAAGCCATCTGCTCCACTTCCTCTGTCTTGAATCAATGACCTTAAATCACACACACACATGAACACAGACGCACGCGCGCACACACACGCACGCACACACGCACGCATGCACACGCACGCACGCGCACGCACGCACGCACGCACACACACACACACACACACACACACACACACACACACACACACACACACACACACACACACACAGTAAATAACTCTGCGAAAGGGCCTTGTTCTGACATTTTGTTTTCATAGGAAGTTTTGTCAGACAGCTAGCTTTTGAGGTAGCAAACAAATAAAAAATAATAACGAATCTCTCTCCCCCCCCTCTCTCTCTATATACACGGTATATATACGGTATATATACGGTATATATATATATATATATATATATATATATATATATATATATATATTTTACATTACATTACATTATATTGCATTTGGCAGACGCTTTATAACCAAAGCGACTTTCAAAAGAGGACATATTCAAGCCAACATCACAAGCAAATACAATGTGCACAGGAGATATACAGAACAATAAGTGCAGTTGCAGAGGGGGATATATATATATATATACGCACACATACCCATATATTATGCTATACTACACTATACTATACTGTATCTATCTCACTCTCTCCCACACAAATACAATACAAATACGAAAACAAAGCCTTTTATTGTCAATATTATTGTCATTATTATGCAAAGTATAATGATATAGTAAGCCTCCCTACGAGGCACACAGACTCCTTGATAAATGAACACATTCCTGCAAGTGTGCACTCAGTGTTGTGGCAGCTTTGGGGACTATAGTATAGTAAATCAAACATTTGGCTAACTGCATTTATCTCAATGCCAGAGCATTTTAGGGCTAAGTGTAAATGAGCCTCCATCTGCCCAGAGAGCTTGCAGGCAAATGGTTTACTGGTGGAGGGCCAAAGCTATGAAACTGATGAGAAATCCCTATAAAACCAACATAAAATAAAAGATAGTTGAATAAAATAAATTCTCTAAACTATTACAGTAAAAATCTGCCAATGTCATCCTTGTCAAACACCAAAGCGAAATAAAGAATGAGGTAAAATAAATTGTGTGCATTATCACTTTAAATTCTGCCAATGTCATACTTTGCAACTGTCCTCCCTGTAATTTGCCAACCAGCAAACCGGGTCAGGGGCAGTTTATGTAAGGACTCAGCATGGCTAAAATACGGCCCTGTTTGACAAGCCAAATTCAACCTGACTCAGTACAATACATCTTTTTAAATGTTTTACAAATGTGACTCGTTGACCAACCTTATTGCTCGTGCTATTTTTTTTATTGTATTGAAACTTCTTCTGTTTGATGACAAATACGGCATATTAGAACTCTCTCTCTCTCTCTCTCTCTCTCTCTCTCTCTCTCTCTCTCTCTCTCTCTCTCTCTCTCTCTCTCTCTGATGGATTGTATTGAATTTTCACTGTTCTTATTGTCTATCCAAATATGTTAATCTGTTGTGATGCTTAAAGGGACACTGTGCAGGAAATGGTCAAAAGAGGTACTGCAACTATGCTGCTTATTGAAATTGGGCTGCCTATTGCCAAATTTGATCTTTACATGAAAGTTTACTAAGTATTAAACAAATATTTTCTAGTATGTTCCAAGTACAGTCATTTTTGCAGCTAAAAATGGCTAATTTTGGAAATTTAAAATGGCGGACCATGGAGAAGATCCCCCTTTTCATGTATGAAAAGCGCAATTTTTCCAGTCATAATGAATACTTAAAATTTGATGCTGGTGGTAAGTATTCATGAAAAAGGTAACATTAGTGAATGGGCAGCATGAATTCTGGAAATAAACAACTTAAAATCTCACACAGTGTCCCTTTAAAAAAGACCTCTCTGCTGCCACAGGCTGTACGAACCACGTTGGCACAGTGTTTAAGACCTCTTGACTATCAGTACAGACCATAATATAATACCTAGCTGGGTACGAAAGTTCTTCATCTGGCCCTGCATGAAGAAAAATATTGTAACGTTCCTAGCAGATCAAAAAGTGTAAGGTGCACGCACATCCGAAAGTAGCAACTAGCTACGGGTGCAGAATATCAAAAATAGTAAATGGAGAAAAAGTAAAACAATATTCGCACACCATAAAGGCTCCCTTGTTGTGATTTTATTGACAACGTAAAGTTGTGCCTTTTTTCACAATAAAATCACGACAGGGGAGCTTTTACAGTGTGCGAGTATTTTTTTTTACTTTTTCAACGTTCCTAGCAGAGCCATGCCTGCATCCTTTATGGATTCAGGGAATTGAAATAATAATAATAATAATAATAATAATAATAATAATAATAATAATAATAATAATAAAATGATAGTTCTGTTGCTGTCCATTACTGTTAGCATATGCAGCACTGCCCTCATCGTAATATCCTAACACTGTCATATCATAATATCCTAACACTGTCATTCCTTCACCTCTTTGCCTGATATTCTTTTATTATTTAGTGTTTTGAAATCCACCAGACAAAGTCCCAGGTGCTATGTGACCTCTCATAATACTGACTGTCTGGTTTGTCCGGCCAGCTTGTGTGGAGTTATGAGTATATTTATGGCATACCCAGCTGGTGCTGTTGATAGCAGGACAACTGCCATCCTCATAAACCCACGCCACTGCCCATTGGCTGGGTTCATAAGCGCCACTACCCATTGGCTGAGTTCATAAACACCACTACCCTTTGGCTAGCCTGGGAGTACCCATGCTGCCTTGCTTGTTCTTCTGGCGTTTGCCGCCAGACAACCCTTTGGCTGGGTTCATAAACGCCACTGCCCATTGGCTGTGTTCATATGCGCCACTACCCATTGGCTGGGTTCATAAACATCACTACCCATTGGCTGGGTTCATAAACACCACTATCCATTGGCTTTTCACACCAAGCAGGTTCTATCAGGGTGTCTGAAATGACACACTTGCGCCAGCACGAATCATTAATGATATGTGTTTATTTCAATGGGGTAATATGAAGCTGTGCATTATAAAAAATCGGGACAGTCCAGGAATTTACCAGGACAGACCATAAAAACCGGGACAATCCAGGAAAAACCTGGACGTGTGGCAACACTACGCTAGAATTGTGCATAGCATTAGCTCACCAAAACACAAAAGGTTGGCTGCTGTTAATATTACACATATTAATATTGTGCTTGTTTACATTTCCTTCAACCCAAAAGGTAATTATGTCACATACTTGGCTCTGCATGAAAAGGTTGGTTCTCATTCAAATTATTTACAGAAATAAGAGTCTTAGCAAAACTCTTCTACTGAACTGAATTCATTGTTTGCCCGTGTGTTATATATTACTGCTTTTGCGAGAAGTGAAAGATGGAGCTCAGATTGACACACCCACACGCACGCACGCACGCACGCACACGCACACATGCACACATGCACACACTTACTCAACTACTTGTAAGATATATATTTCTTTCTCTCACACACATACACACTCACACATACAGTATATACACTATGAAGAAGTTCAGCACCTGTAATCATCTCACTGGCTTTATGAGGCCTGACAACACCCTCTTCCCTCTCTGTGGCCACACTTTACACAAGGAGAAAAGAGAGAGAGAGAGAGAGAGAGAGAGAGAGAGAGAGAGAGAGAGAGAGAGAGAGAGAGAGAGAGATGTTGTGAGAGTGAAAAGAGAGGAAAAATATTAGGGGCACTTAAAAAGAGAAATATGTGTGTTGTCGGTGGCAGAGCGATGGCGGGGAGTTATAAACGGGATGCGGGATGTAATAAAGCACGAGACGCCCAGCCATCAATCTGCTGTAGACGGCCAGACAGCTGCACCACACCACTCCACACCACACAACACCACACAACACCGCACCACACCATGCCTAGAGAGAGCACTCTTGAAACTCAACTCACATTCCACCATGGGATGACCACACCACTCCACTATGGCATCGGTGGCGTCGATGGACAGGTGGCTGCAACGCACCGCAATCCACCATGACACACCACACACCCGCTGAATCGTAACCCACACCTAACAATTGGAGAGTACTCTGCAACCACCCACCTGACCTCACCCCACCCCACCCCACTTGAAATTGACTGGGGCAGCTCCCGACCTGATCACTGGCATTTACATATTAAAGGCTCTCCTAAGAAGGGGATGGGAGGGGGGCATGGGGGAGCCGCAAATGCTGTGGCTTGAGGTATGAGGCAATTTAAGGTGCAAAACTCATCCACATGGGAATCCATGTGGTAATGGGGACATACACTCCAGAAAGTGTATTGCAGTCATAGTGGTAATGGGAGACATCCAATGGGAATCCATGTGGTAATGGGAGACATCCAATGGGAATCCATGTGGTAATGGGGGACATCCAATGGGAATCCATGTGGTAATGAGGTAATGGGGGACATCCAATGGGAATCCATGTGGTAATGAGGTAATGGGGGCCATCCAATGGGAATCCATGTGGTAATGAGGTAATGTAATGTGGCCCCACGTCCAAATGGAATGATAGAATGTCCTTGCGAGTGCATGATTAGGGATGTTGTGAAATGCATGTGACAACAGATCGTACATACACACAGTAACACAAATGCACACACACACACACACACACACACACACACACACACACACACACACACACACACACACACACACACACACACACACACACACACACACACACACACACACAAATATATCGTTAAGCAGACACACAATAGTAATCATGCATGCATGGACACGTCAAAACACACACACACACACACACACACACACACACACACACACACACACACACACACACCTCAGCAAGGCTGCGCCACCGTGTGTCCCCTTGTCCCCTGTGTGTGTTTGTGTTTGCTTCAGCAAATGGAGCCAATCAAGTGAAATAATTAGCAACACGCCGATAGATGTTCCAATTTATTAGTTGAGTTCAGGTTCAGTGAACAAATGCCCATTCGCTCCCCGGCATCCCGTGATTTCATTACCCACACACTAATTGTTGGAGGCAAACTCTCAAATAAAGATGCAAGATGTGACACACTTTGGGGTTTTTGTTTTGGTCTGAATGATTACAGTGACTTTATGTAGAGTACACACTTAATACCACCAGCTTCTAGACATTGTGTGGGATACATCACACCCGGAATCGTCTTCAAATAATTTGTCTTCAAAATAAAGAGAAAAAGAAAAGAAAAAAGAAAAACATAGAATCGTTGTGTGATCTCAGGCAGGCCACGCCCTCCTAGTGACACAACACCTTTGGCGATGCTTCTAGTCAGGCCAAGAGCAATGTACATATAGTTTCTAATCTCTGGAAAGATTTGTGAACTCCACCCACTTTGTGGGAATCCAGTTAACCAGCAACAAACCTAGGTAGGCAGGTCAACCATGCCGTTTGGGAAACGTTTATTGTTATGCTCTTGGTCAAACCAACTCTCCAAGAGATTTGAAAGCTGCAGCAAGAAGTGAGAGTGCAGTGTTTGGAAAATTTCCAGAAACTGTTGTCAGTCTATGAGTTTCTCCTAAGAATACAGAAGGCCAACACACAGGAGCATAATATTATCAGGGCAGCATACAGGAGAAATAATCCCTATGCAATTCTTTTGTCAGTTTTGGAATTACTTCATCATCCATTGCCAGAGTTTTGCTTTCTTTGGATGAGGGTAAAGATGTACTGTTTTTCATTCATGGCCATTTCTTGTGGGTGTGGTATGTGTCGTGCTGGTGATTTCACTTGGTGTTTCTATGTCGGTTTTGGATGCATTATTCCACTGTCCATGTTTTTGCCTTTTGTGTTTATCAGGGCAAAGAAATAAGGCTGTGTATTTGTCATTTTCATTACCTGAGGGTGTCTTGCATGTTGTATGTACATAACTCGACCTGATGGGATGTTTTGGGTTGCTGTGAGACTTCTCTTCCTGCTGTTGCATTTCCTGATGGATAGATATTGCACTAAAAAAATAATGCTGCACATTGTTTTAGAAAAGCAATCGCTCTGAACGTCACAGCAATTCTCTGACTCATTTTTCATGCGTGTGTGTGTGTCTGAGGGGGGTGGGGGTGGATTCCCCTCATCTCACTGAGATCAAGTAGGCTTAGAGAGCAATTCCTCCACTAAAGACACCTGCACATATGAACGCATGCACGCACGCATGCAAGTACACACACACACACACACGCATGCACGCACTCACGCACGTACAAGCACACACACACACACACACACACACACGCACAAACACACACACACACACACACACACACACACACACACACACACACACACACACACACACACACACACACACACACACACACACACACACACACACACACACACAACTGGCAAGATAGTAACAGAGAAATCCAAATAAATTTGTGCTGCAGTGCTCGCTTACTGCAATTGTATTTACTCTTTCAGGAACATCCATGTTTTCTCTTCTTCTTTATTGTGTTGTATTGTTGTTATTATTTACAAATTGTTTATTTTCTCTGTTTTAGACAATTTAGGGTGTATTGCTGACCAATCATTTGTTTGAAGAAATTGCTACACACGCTAAACTGTAGTCATTCATCTTGCCTACAGGTTTTGCGATGAAGTGATTTTGGGGAAGGGGAGGTCTGCCAGCTAGTATGCTTCCATGTGAGTGTGTACTTTTGGCTCTGTGCTATACTACAATACTCATTTCCGCAACATTCATTTATCATTTACTGTACTGTTGTTTGTGGCCTTAATGGTCATGAGAGATACTTTACTTACTGTAGCAATATTTACTTAGGCTACCAGATACTGTACCCTGTAAGTGACCTAAAGCAGTGTTTCTCAACAGCGGTGCCGCGGTCCCCCCTCAGGGGTTCCGCGGAAACATGGCTGATGAATAAATTATGTAATATGGTATACATTTGTCTAAAATGATAAGTTCGGTTGCATGTACAGGTTAAGGTGGTATATCCTGCTTGACATCTGTCGCACCTCCTCCGGTGCACTTTGGGTCAGATGCAGGGTCATCAGCTGGTGCCACCTTTCTTTGACATTTCTCCCCCTAGCCAGAACATCTCCAGGTGGGGGGGCAAGCGGTTTGGGACGTCTCCCAACCACTCCCTGCATCTGACCCTACTGGGGTGTATGACCCCATGTACTGTCCTTCCTCCTTAGCCACAACCAGTAGCTTGCCTTCTCTGCCTCTTCTGCAAGCTCCTTGATTGCTCGGTGCAATCTTGCTCCTGTTGTTCCCACAGCGCAGAAAAGCTGGGTTGCTGAGCTTCCGACAAAGCCCCTGCACCCTACCACCACTGGGTGTATGGATGCTGCCCACCCTGCTTCCCTGCACTCCGCTGCGAGCTCGGTGTACTTGAGCTGCTTGAACTCGTGTGCCGATGGTATTCCTTCTTCCCTGGGAACCGTCAACTCTATGATGAGGACGCGCTTGGCAGCAGCGGACCACATCACAATGTCTGGCCTTAGGGTTGACTGCACAATCTCGCTTGGGAAGCTGAGCTGCCTGTCCAGGTCGACGCGCATCTCCCACGCCTTTCAAGGGGTTAGCAAAGACCTTGTCTGAATGCCTTGTGGCATTGGCTGGGTCTCTCCTGGTCGGACAAAGGAGATGCTCGATGTTTGGCTGCCTGCTGAGGAGTTAGCAGTGGTACTCCTCACCTCCACATGCTCCGCCAACTTCCTGAGCACTTGGTTGTCCCGCCATCTGAGCCATCCCTGTGACAGAGCCACTCTGCATGATGCCAGGATGTGTTGGAGGCCTGCTTTCACCTTTTCGCACAGAGGGTATTAAGTCCTCACTCCTGAACCATGTGGAGAGGTTTTGCGGACACGGCAGAGTGTCATATGCTGCCCTGAGCATGAAACTGAGCCGTGCCTGTGGGGCTTGCCAGATATCCTGCCAGCTAACGACCCTGTGGATGGTGTCCTCCCACTGGGTCCATGCCCCCTGCTTCCCCAGGGCCACTGCCTTGATGAGGTACTGCTCTTGTTCCCCTCGGGCAACTTCCTCCACAATCATGGCCTTCCTCTGCTCCCTTGAGGCTTTTGACCAGAAGGTAACTGGTTCTCCGAAGCCCACTCCAGCCCGGCCGGCCTGCACTCTCCCTGTGAGCTCTCTGTGCTGTAGCCTGCTGACAGCCTGATCCACTTCAGGTTGGGCCCTCCACTTGCGCCCTGTTCGGACAGCTACTGCTGCAGCTTTTACTTTGGGGTCCCTGGACTCCTTGAGATCGAGCACCAGGCGTACACCACGAACACCACCCTATCAGTCCTTACTCCTCTCCTGATTGACAAGCTCCTGGACTTCGCTGGCTTGATCTTCATTCTCGCCCACTGGGTCAGCTCGTCTAGGCGAGGACCCTTGTTGTGCATGGGGCTGTCTGCAAGATGCTGGTCACGTCGTCCATGTACCCTCTCAGTGCAGGCAGTCTTTCCCCAGATGGTAGTTTAACACCCCCGACCACTTGTCTCACTCCACGGAGGATGATCTCGAAGGCAGCCACAAAGAGTATTGGGGAGATCGCGCTAGTCAGTGCTAGTTAGTGGAATCTTTCATCTGCCATTTACGCACAATAAAGTAAATAAAGGTCGCCCCAGTCAGCTGCAACTTTGAATGTAGGTTGTGTGACGTCTCCAAATGTGTTACTTTTCTAAGCTTTTGTGGTATCGAATGCAATGCCATGTTACGGCTTGTTGGTTTGGGGTGCCTTGACATTTTTCATGAATTGAAAGGGGGCCTCGCCTAAAAAAAAGGTTGAGAAACACTGACCTAAAGTATAACTGATGAAAGCAAGTATCACATTCTAATAGTTCTTTACTACCGGTTGGTACCTCTGCTCTTTAATGCAGAACTGCACTGCTTTGAGTTATAGTGGCAGAGACTTTCCCAGTACTACCCTTTCCTTCTGAGAGCTGTGTCATCAATAACATCATAAATCATCATAAATAATTTAAACATAAGGAGGAGAACAGCATTACCCAAGGGTTATACGTACTGTATATGTTTGCATGTCTTGTTACACTGGCCTGGACTTACTCATGATACTTGTAATGCATAAGAATATCTCTTCAAGTAATATTTCTAAGTCATATTTCTACTGTGTATATCAATGCTGCACGTGGGCCAACTGTGATACACATTTGAAATTATCTCGCAGGCCAAATTTGGCCCCCGGGTCTGAGTTTGACATCCCTGATTCATTCTGTACCAAAGATTGCACAAGCCACATGGGAAACATAGCATGTGAAGTTTGCTTCGGTTTTCTCCCAGAAAGAGTGACATAACATTGCCTGAGGATTTGGGGCAATGAGTGTTTAACAGTTTTGTGCACGCCATGCAGAGGCCTTAAGGCAATGTTTAACTTTCGAAATCATTTCAGTGGTTCATCAAAGTTGAATATTTGGGAGATCAATGGTGTTCCCACTGCGCGGGAGCAAATACCATTGAGCAACACTTAATACAGTATTTTCATTTTTCATCCTTAGAATTTAGTTTTTTTTTTTTAAAGATTCTTTGGTTCATGTTACGTGTAATAGCTGTGAACGACACGTCTGTATACCCTTTGCGAGTCTCCATCTGACATTTGTAGAGAGCCAAGTTCACCCTGTCAGGAAAAAGAAAGAAGTGAAATAAGTGCGGATTTGAAAGAAAAGCGGACAAGGATGCATTCTTATGTACAAAATTAAAGGAATGCATACAATTTTACAATATGTCTACATGAACCGCTATAAATACATGTCTTCTGTATTGTATCATATTTTATTTCCTCTCTCTTGCTCTTTTCATACTTGATGCTACGGCGAAATTATAGCCTATGTTCATTTTGTATCTGTATGGCCTTTCTGTGTTTGTGGTGTGGTTCAGCCAACTGCTAAATGACAACAACAATATTCCAATAATCAAAAGCAGGGCTGGACTGGCTGTCTGGCATAACGCGCATTTGCCATTGGGCCCCGCACCCTCGTTGGCCCCTATTTTCCGAAATGTAAAAAAAAGAACTCAGTTCTGCGCCACCAATAATGAGGGGCCCCTTTAAGCCAAAAGTGCCCGGGCCCTATTTCTCCCCAAGTCCAGCCCTGCTCAAAAGCTTTTACCAAAAATACTGAATCAAACCAAGATAACGCAAAACACGCCCATTCAATGCAAAAGCGTGTGCTCAAGTTGGGTCTCCTAAGGAGGCGTTGTCCCCTTCTTCTTCTCTTTTCGAGGTGTTTGTGCAAGACGTGTGCTACCGCCATCTACAGCGCTAATGGGACTTCATTGATTCTCACCCTCAGGACTCTGAAAGTCTCCTAACCGAAGGTCTCCTAAAGGGGCGTTCACCCTGCATAAAGTGGATACCGGAAAAGAAACAAAATGACGCTGCTTGTTAGATCCAGCTTCTTTGCTTTTACTTTTTTTTACTTTTGCTTTGCTTTTCCAGGATTGACAGTTGACTCTTTGTGTCTGGTTTTGGCACCAAAGCAAAACAGATAAGATGGAATAAATGTGCTTATTCAGCTCTTCACCACTTTCAAATTGATTGATGATCTTGTGGTCTATTACTTTCAAATACAGAATGTGTAAAGAAATACATCAAAAGGGTTTCCTTTTACAATTTTGCAGCTTTGACTGAAAGTTTATTAGGTAGCTCATAAGTCAGTTTATGCCATGAAACATACTCACAGATTTTTGTTTTTTCTAATATGTTTCATATTACAAACCCCAACTCCGATGAAGTTGGGACGTTTGGTAAACAGTGAATAAAATCAAAATGCCATCATTTTCAAAACACTCAATCTATTCATTAGATGGATAGATGAAAAGAAAAGACAAGTGTTAAAACCGAGAAAAAATATTGTTTTGGGGGACATATGTACTCATTTGAGAAATCCAACACGTCTCAAAAGAGTTGGGACGGGGACAATAAATGGCAGCAAATGTCGAGGAAGACTAAAAACAAAACAAAAGACAACTCTTAACAGTTAAATACATTAACCGATGAGATGATTTTATATAAAAAACAGTGTTAATTCCTATCTTGGACATGATTTCACCAGCTTAAATGGTGGGTGTATTCCTCTTGTCATTGTTTTGCAATGTTTTCCTTTCTGTAGTGCTTACAGTGTGACAGGTCTTGACCAAAAACCCACCATTTTATCACATGCTGGTCCTTATGATGGAGCCAAACTGTTAAAACATAGTAGAGAATGCAATTTGACCTTACTATGTGGCAGTAATCGAAGATCTCCCTTCAAAATATAATGCATGAGTGGCTTTTCATGCTGTTTAAAACCCATTTATACCATTCAGCACTGTATTTAACTCTACAGATGAGTGAGAACATCTTAACCAATGCACTACTGCATCCGCATGCCATCATGGAGGCTGACTTTTGAAGCTAGCACTAACACAAGTTGGATGGTCCATTTTCACTGTAGCACAGGATGCGCAATGCTCTATTATTGTCAAAAAGAATGGACTTCTACAACTTCTGCTGACTTCTATAAGCAAAGGACAGTTTCCCATGTCTTCTGGGTCTATTTCAAGTGAGCTCAGGTGCTTAGGAGAATGTTAAACCCCTGTGTCATTTTCATGCATTAAGCATTCTTAATATGGTCAATTTTCAATAGCTCTAGCACTCCAGGAATTAGAGTGAGACTACAGCCAATATATATTTCATGATGTCATGAACCTATACAATGATTTTATTAACAAAAATATGTCTTATATACACTCAATTGTGGTAAATCAAAGGGAATTCAAAAATGTATGTAATAACTATGGTAATTATTCCCTTTGCATCTTTAATTCTGAGTGACTCAGCCTCTCTGTGATGATCTTATACCTGGACACCTATATTGTCCGTCAGTACAATTCATTTTGAAATGTTCTTCTTTGTTGTTTTATCTTATTTGGATGTTTACTAAATTTCACTGATCCCCGTCCCAACTCTTTTGAGACGTGTTGGATTTCTGAAGTTAGAAATGAGTACATATGTCCCCCAAAACAATATTTTTTCTCGGTTTTAACACTTAATATGTTGTCTTTTCACTATTCTCCATCTAATGAATAGATTAAATGTTTTGAAAATGATAGCATTTTGATTTTATTCACTGTTTGCCAAACGTCCCAACTTCATTGGAGTTGGGGTTAGTACAAACCAAATTCAAAAGCATTTGTGGCAATTAAAAAAAAAAATCACAACCAAGATGAATAGGCTGAATACCTTCCTCTTGACAAGAGCAATCTGATATTGTTTGCTGTGCCCATCTCTTTATCAGTAGTATCTATGTAGCATTTCAACACACACACACACACACACACACACACACACACACACACACACACACACACACACACACACACACACACACACACACACACACACACACACACACACACTACCCTGCCGCTTGACAGTGGTGTTGTAGTCCTGCAATAGAAGCCAGACTGCTAGACAGCAGACATGTCCCTTATCAGGACAGTTGCATAGGATATACAAATACACACAAAAATGTCACTGGAATGGGACTGACCGGAGCATGGCTGGCATATTGTAAACCAAAAGTCATGATGAGCCAGATGAGCTAAATCCACCAAAGCAATGGGCATTCCGAATGTTCCTACTATGACCTTTATAAGGGATACATACAAATGTAATTACAGGATGAAAAACAAAACAAACATACAAACAAATAAACAAGCACAAAAAACATGAAGTACACAGGACTCTATGTGACTCTATGTGACGGCGCACTATAGCCAAGCGCGCGAGCTCTTCGTCGTGACCAAGACGGAAAACAGTCTTTTCTCTTCACTCCACTTTACCGCCTTCGATACTTCGCCAGGGGTTATTATGTCATAGCCACCAGTAGGACATGCTATGTGTACCGGCTTCTGTGGTGTAGAGTAAGGTGAAATAAAGATTTCGTTTAAGAAAATTGCCCTCCACGCTGAAAGGGACCACACACATACACACTCCTAGCGCGATAACGTTCTCGTGTTTACCTCATTTAAGTCACTCGAGAGCCCAGTCGTTTCGAAAATGAATGCACGAGGTGTGCATAATCACGAGGCAATGGGATATCATTCTCCCTTAATTATTCAGGATGATATGAAACGGAAAGTATGGGATTGGTGCAAAAGTGTCATGATTTATAATGAGGTGTCAAACAGTTTATTCTAGGATTGGCATGTCTATCTGACAACAACGCCCATAACTTGAATAATCTTATTCTGGCAAAGCACTCAAAGAGCCTCGAACAAATGGGTAGTTTGTGGATTAATCGGTAGGGGTGGTTCCACGGGGTATCAAGAAGTCCCCCCATAAATCTATTGGATGTGGTCTCGACGCTTATATCCAACGCTTTGCTGATGAGGCAGCAGTTCTACTTGGGAAGTTCTCTGCTCGACGCAAGGGCTCTACACTCGCAGTGGCGGTTCGACTCGGGAACTATGAGCAGAGGAGCTGCAAACTTGAACACTGTTTTTGACATTTTTACTTGGAGAAGTACAATCATGGATATGGGATTTCACATCTTTGTAGCGCTCATCGCCTCTCAGGTAAGAACCAGCGCCAGCGGTGATTCTGACATATTTGCCCGCTTCATTTGTCTCTGCTGTGTTTCCCCCTCCGCTGTTCCGTGCGCTTCACTCTATCGAAATGCACATTTTCTGTCTCCCTGAGTGGTTTCAGATTCTTTTGGATTATCGAGAGGCTTTCCCACTGAGCTACGCAACTGTGGGAACAAACACAATATTTCAGTTCTAATATAGTATATCACTAGATCTTGTAAACAGTTAACCTTCTGTGCTTTGTTCTGAGTAATTCTGCTTTATATGTAGGCTGCTAAATCAAAGAACAATGGTTTGATTGTGGGGTTTACTGCTTGTTGGAAGAATATTTGCGTCTCGCTGATGGCAGTTATCGGATGCCTCATCGCCTGCGTGCAATGCATTGAACTGCGAGTGAAAAATAGTGTGTGGGGCTATGCAACCCGGGCTGTTTGCAAATCACCAGTCATCTGGCTCTCGGACGCATCTATATTCCACTCACCTCTGAAGTTGCGCGTCTCTTTTGCTGTTCGTTTGAGCCAGGCTCTTCGACTGCCTGGCATTTCCGACAGCAGGCTAAAATAAACGCCTGCGAATCATTCAGATGACGTTAGTGTGGCAGCACCAGCTACGTTAAACTTTTCGGACTGTGCTGTTCGCGCAGGCTAATAGCGTTGTTTTAGTCGCCCAATATAGGCATAAACAAAGATTACGCGAGAGATTCTCACATCCTTTACTCTAAGAGGTGATGTCATTTGAGGTTGGTGATGGATTAATAGAGAGCTGCAAAATTTCTCGCCAACTGCCAGGTTGGCCGAATGGACTTCAGATGTGTATTCAGACAGGTCATTTTACGCATAAAACTGCAGACTGCATTGTGAACACTTCATACAATATAAGGCACAACTGGTAAAGGTACTATCAACTCAGGATGGTCAGTTTGATATTGTGATTACTAGCTCATCATCAGTGTGGTCATGCCTCTGTGCGTGCCGTGGACAACAGGTGCGGAGAGCGCCAGTGACTGGTGGTTAACGGGTAATCCTCAAGTGAACAGTCCAGTGGGCAAGTCTCTCCCAGAGCTGCTCTGCATTCTCAGCAGCAGCAGCAGCAGCAGACTAGCCGGAGTGGCGCTTTCCAGGCACGTGTGGTGCTGAATGAGCAGACGGTCCATCACGCCTGTTTGGGCGGAGATGGATTTCACTTCAGTGGCTCAGGAAGCGATGGAATCATGGCATTCTGTCAAATCAAACAGAACTTTGGGATCATGTGTTCATGTACTCAAATACAAATGCACATATTAATTTACTTAGGTTTGTTGGTGTGTGTGTGTGTGTGTGTGTGTGTGTGTGTGTGTGTGTGTGTGTGTGTGTGTGTGTGTGTGTGTGTGTGTGTGTGTGTGTGTGTGTGGTGAACATTGTCTAACGTAGTTAAAAGATTGCGTAAAACACCAAGGGATGATGTAGCCGAAGGCTGTTGCACAGCGTGGACAGTGGACACATGGGATTCAAACGGATGTTTCAGACTCGCAGTATGTTTAAGAGTTTGCAAAAGCTCTGTTACACTGTTTCCACATTGGGCGCAATTCCCTGGCAAAGATTGGAATGGCGGTGGGGCATTCTACTGGCTGCTCAGCACGTGCGTAAATAAGGCTGAAATAAAGCAGTCTCTCCACCTCGGGCCTCGCTCGCGCCGAAGGCACTTACTTCCTGGGCACTAGCTCAAAGATGTGTAGCTCAAAGCTCAGCCAACAATACATTGTCTGGCATTTTGCGTGTTTAGCCTATAGGCTACGTTAATTTGTACTTATTTTTAAACACACATATATCATGCCCCCAAAACAAACAAGCAAAACGTTATCTAATTGCATTTATTAACAAAACCCGCCTTTTCTGTTTACTTGTGTCAGAGACGTTTTCCTCACCTGAGGTTGCCTTTGCCTGTGTGGTGTGCTGCAGGCTCATCGCTTCACATTATACCATGCGCTCAGTGTGTGATCAAGCGAAACACTTATTTATAGCGTGTAGGTAAGGCGCCAAGCGCTCTGTACCGTATCAGCGGCTGCGAATCCTCTCCTCTAAATCCCTGTTTTTAAAATGAAACGCTAAGCAGCCTAGAGTCCCCGCGCGCCGAGATGATTCAGAGTAGAGCACCTCACAGCCGGAAAGCTCCCTTCACACCTCTCTCTCTCTCTCTCTCTCTCTCTCTCTCTCTCTCTCTCTCTCTCTTCTCTCTCCTCTCTCTCTCTCTCTCTCACACACACACACACACACACACACACACACACACACACACACACACACACACACACACACACACACACACACACACACACGTTTCCTCCTTCCACTCTTCATATGCATGCTGTTTGTCAGCCAAAATGCCGCGGGCAAGTCTGTCAAAAAGCAACATGGAAGATGCAAAGACAGACACTGGGCTCATAGGCGAAGGGTTTTTCGATTCAGGAGTCATGGGTAAGCGGTTTGGGCGTCAGACTGGTAGCCCAAAGGTTGCCGGTTCGATCCTTGAACCACCAGGTTGGTGGGGGGAGTAATTAACTGGCGCAACTGGTAGTTGCCCCCTTGCACGGATGAGGTGTAAATGTAATTGCGTTGTGTGCAGTGTTCACTTGTGTGCTGTGGAGTGCTGTGTCACAATGACAATGGGAGTTGGAGTGTCCCAGTTTGGCTTTCACTTTGGCTTTTACTTAGAGCCCACCATGGACAGTTTGACAGAATAAGTCAGACCTTCGGGCTTCAGACTACAGACATTCGGATATGTGCGTGTGTGTGTGTGAGAGAGAGAGAAAGACAGAGAGAGAGAGAGGAGTGACCTTGCAGGAGACTGCAGATCACTGATTGCTGAAGGGAGTGACATCAGAGCTTGTTTGCTTCTCTTTACCCAAATGATCCACCTGTATCAGCAGAAAGGCTCTCTCTCTCTCTCTCTCTCTCTCTCTCTCTCTCTCTCTCTCTCTCTCTCTCTCTCTCTCTCTCTCTCTCTCTCTCTCTCTCACAGATGCACGAATGCACGCATTCACGCGCACACACACACTGTTAATTACACCGGTAGCAGGTGCAGCAGTGGGACTGTGTGTGTGTGTGTGTGTGTGTGTGTGTGTGGGGTGGGGGGTTTGTAGCTGTTAACTCAGCTTCACCTGAGGTGACGTGTGCATGGCTGCTGCCTGTGTGTGTGTGTGTGTGTTTGTGTGTGTGTGTGTGTGTGTGTGTGCGTGTGTGTGTGTGTGTGTGTGTGTGTGTGTGTGTGTGTGTGTGTGTGTGTGTGTGTGTGTGTGTGTGTGTGTGTGTGTGTGTGTGTGTGAGAGAGAGAGAAAGAGATTCCCAGTTGCGGACTATGAAGTGCTCCTCTCTCACTGTGAGAGATAATGACCCTCCTCTCTTCAGTCTTGCGTGATGGATGCAATCCTCGGCCCCTAATGACCCAAAATGAATGCGGCCCTCAAACGGATGTTAACCTGTCACTGTGCATCAGGGACTGTGGAGAGACTGTCGTAAAAAGAAATAGATTATCCGCAAGGCCTCAGTGCGCTGCACTGTGTGCGTGTGTGTGTGTGTGTGTGTGTGTGTGTGTGTGTGTGTGTGTGTGTGTGTGTGTGTGTGTGTGTGTGTGTGTGTGAACTGGAGAGGGTAGGCCTATGGTGTCCTCAGTTCACCTCACTGCCATGGCCCATGAATACGAGAGACATTATAATATTCTCATCTCATATGCTGCATGAATATTTAGATTTCAATTCTCCCACCACGACTCTCAGGGTTGCCAGATGTGTCTGACCTGTCCAAAAAACGCCTGGAGGCACAAAGTCCTGCCCATTTTAAACAAAATTATTGTTTATTGTTTATTGATTTCTATGGCCATAATGCTCTACGCCCAAAGCCCGTTTTTGACTGTTTCCACCTAAAGATGGCCATCCTAAGAAGCAGTGCAATAGGGCGGGAAACCGCCCAATCTGGCAACACATTCCACCAGTACCAAGGTGCATGAATATATGCATCCGTATTCTTACTTCAACCCTTTGCGCCATGAATATGTGAAACAACTGCCTAGTATGTAGATGGCTACTGCTGTTTCCCATTCAGAATTGTGTGGTAGGTGTCTGGTCATGTTGTCTGTAGCTGAGGAGGTTTGTGTTTTTCTGATTTCTTATATTTATGCAACTAGCCGTTCCCCACTACAGATGCACCTACGATATTTGAGTATACAAAGATCTCTTTCTCTCTCTCTCTCTCTCTCTCTCTCTCTCTCTCTCTCTCTCTCTCTCTCTCTCTCTCTCTCTCTCTCTCTCTCTTCCTTTCTCTCTCCCTTCGTCTCTTCCTCTCTTTCTCTCTCTCTTCACTAGCCTCTACACTCTCCTCTCTCTTCTCTGTATCTGTCTAGCATGAGACAACCTGCTAATTGTGTACAACAGGCGAGGGCAGGAATACAGACTAAATGAGTGCTGCTGTGCTGCTAATGAGAGTTGCTAGCCATTAGTGTCCAATGTGTACCAGGTCTCGCTCACCTCTCTCTCCGCTCACCTTGTCTCCCTCGACTCCCTTTCCTGGCGGGGCCTTGGGGCCTGGGGAAGGTCAACAATGGACAAGGCCTTAGACAGGGCCCCAAAGTTTTCTCTCTAATTGCAGGATACGTATCTCTCTTTTTTCCGTCTAACTCAATCTCTCTCTCCCTCTCGTTCTGTCTGTCTCGACAACCCCCCCCATCCCTTTCCCTCACTATTTTTCTCACAAGGTATCTCTTCTGGATATTGGGTGGACAGCATTGGCATGGCACAGTGGGGTGAAAAGGAACGGTTTGGGATACAGCCTTCCAAGCTTGTAAAAAGAGGAAGTCCACAAAGGATAATGCATGGGCTTTTTTGTGAACACGGCTATGAAACACGAGGCTCAGTTCTGGTGCCCTAGCCAGGAAAGATGGAGGACACTTTTGTCTGACCTTTAACGATTGCCATTTTCGTGCGACTCAGATGTGTGTGTGTGTTTGTGTTTGTGTGTGTGCGTGTGTGTGCGTGTGTGTGTGTGTGTGTGTGTGTGTGTGTGCATGTGTGTGTTGGTGTGTGTGTGTGTGTGCGTGCCAACATATGCGTGTGTGTGTGTGTGTGTGTGTGTGTGTGTGTGTGTTTGTCTGTGTATGTCTGTTTGCGTGTGTGTTTTGTGTGTATGTGTGTGAGTGTGTGTGTGTGTGTGGTGTGTGTGTGTGTGTGTGTGTGTGTGTGTGTGTGTGTGTGTGTGTGTGTGTGTGTGTGTGTGTGTGTGTGTGTGTGTGTGTGTGTGCTTGTGTGTGTGTGCGTGTGTATGGAGTGGGGTTGGGTTGGGGATGACTGAGGGTATTCCGCTGCCAGTAAGTCCATCACTGTTTCAAGTTGACTACGGTAAGAGGGACATGAAGGAGATTGTGATGAACAGTGCAGTGCTGCTCTGTGTGTGTGTGTGTGTGTGTGTGTGTGTGTGTGTGTGTGTGTGTGTGTGTGTGTGTGTGTGCGTGTGTGTGTGCGTGTGTGTGTGTGAGAGAGTGTGTGCGTGTGTGTGTGTGTGTGTGTGTGCGTGCGTGCGTGCGTGCGTGTGTGTGTGTGTGTGTGTGTGTGTGTGTGTGTGTGTGTGTGTGTGTGTTGGGGTGGAGTGGGTTGAGGTATTTCCGGGAAGTCCATCACTGTTTCAAGTCGTGAAGAGAGGTATGAGGGAGATTGTGATGAGCAGTGCAGAGTGCGTGTGTGTGTGTGTGTGTGTGTGTGTGTGTGTGTGTGTGTGTGTGTGTGTGTGTGTGTGTGTGTGTGTGTGTGTGTGTGTGTGTGTGTGTGTGTGTGCGTGTGTGTGTGTGTGTGTGTGTACGTGTGCTTGTGTGTGTGTGTGTGTGTGTGTGTATGTGCTGCTCTGTGTGTGTGTGTGTGTGTGTGTGTGTGTGTGTGTGTGTGCTGCTCTGTGGGTGTGTGGGTGTGCCGTGCTTTAAGCGCAGTATTTCTGATGGGGCTTTCAGTCTGAGAGAGGCCGGTAAGTTCCCTTTGCAGAAAGGCCCAGTAATGGACCACTACAGTGGGAGAGGAGACGTGATGTCGGTCGATGGAAGTGGATCAGGGATGATGGGCAGACGCGAGAGTCGAGACTCTTGAAGTCTGAGTCCTTCATCCTCTCTGCTGTTTGTGGTAAAAGCAGTACTGAGCTTAACATTTTTTTCCTATAAGTGCATGCATAGAAGGAGCAGAGGCGCAGGCACGCGCGCACACACACACACACACACACACACACACACACACACACACACACACACACACACACACACACACACACACACACACACACACACACACACACACACACACACACACACACACACACACACACACACACAATGTCTCCATTTCCTCTAGTGGATCCCTCTCCACTAAACTCTCTGACTCTGTGTCTTTGGTAGTAGCCAGGCCGATCCTCTCCATCTGCCTGCCTCCTCATGCCCCACTCCTGCCTCCTCATGCCCCCTCTGCCTCCATCTATCTCTCCATCTGCCTGACTCCTCATGCTCTCTCTGCCTCCCATCATGTCCCCTGGTGATTGTAGTTCACCGGTTCACTCTAATGGACTGTAGGGTCAAAGTGAGTCGCCCCCCCCCCCTCTCTCTCTCGCCTATTCTCTTCTCTCATCCACCCCTCTCATTTCTCTTCTCTACCCACTCATTTCCTCTTTGGTAGACTTCTCTTCTCTTCTCTTCTCTTCTCTTCTCTTCTCTTCTCTTCTCTTCTCTTCTCTTCTCTTCTCTTCTCTTCTCTTCTCTTCTCTTCTCTTCTCTTCTCTTCTCTTCTCTCAGCACTGTGTTGTGCTGTCATGCCTGCTCTGACCTTGTGTGTTAGCTCAAGTGGCCATGTTTCGTCCGGCTTTATGAGGGCAGCCAGACTCCCCAGGGAGTCCAGCAGTCCCGCACACTGTGAAATTCCCAACCTATCCTGGTAGATATACAGTGCATATCTATGTATCACACAGACTGCACCGCTGCGCTCACAGGCTGCATAACATGGCAAACATCCAGCCTGAAGCCTCCTTGGACATCATCAGACTGCCAAGCGCTCCTACTGCTGTTGCGGCTGCTGCTGCTGCTTCTGATGCTGTTAATGATGTTTGTATGGAATTTTAATGATGATTGTGGGGAAGTCTGAAGGTCAAATGCGAACCTGATTTCTTTTGACCTTCCAGCTACAAAGAGATGGAGATGGCTCATCGGAGCATGATCAAAGGCACTGATCGGAATTCATTAATTATGTGTGTGTGTGTGTGTGTGTATGTGTGTGTGTGTGTGTGTGTGTGTGTGTGTGTGTGTGTGTGTGTGTGTGTGTGTGTGTGTGTGTGTGTGTGTGTGTGTGTGTGTGTATGTGTGTGTGTGTACAGTATTTGCATACAGTATTTGCATGCATATCTCCATTCATCTGTGTGTGTGTGTGTGTGTGTGTGTGTGTGTGTGTGTGTGTGTGTGTGTGTGTGTGTGTGTGTGTGTGTGTGTGTGTGTGTGTGTGCCCGTATGTACACATGGAGGATCATTGTTATTCCAATGATCGACGACATGTTTAAATATCATGATGACAGCATGGGAACACCTGGGAAACTCCCATTGTCATTGTGACACAGCACACCACAGCACACATGTGCACACCGCACACAATAAAATTGCATTTATGCCTCATGCTCAGGGTACCTCAGTCATGGGGGAGGGGGAGTAATGGTTAATTATTCCTCCTAGTCGAACCGGCAACCTTTGGACTATAAGTCTGATGCCCTAAACGTTTCCCCATGACTGCCCACCGGTAAAAACCAGGTAGACCTGGATGCCCATGTGTTGATGCCAACATCTCCATGGCCATCTTGACAGAGTTGGCCTCCAAACGTTAATGATTTACTTTACTGTACACCGTAGAGCATTAGCACAAAATGCGTAGTCAAAATCCACCCATCTGTCCAAAAGGTATTGCATAAGTAAAATTCTTTGACTGATGCTAGACACATGAATGGAGATACTGAATGAATGGAATGCCAGAGACCGGTGACGAGCTTATGCATTGGGATGCACAATACCACTTTTTTTGAAAACGGACATGAGTACAAGTAGGCCTTCATTAATTTGTGTACTTGCCTATACCGAGTACCAATACAGATACTTTAACCCCCAACATACAATGTAAATAAAGGCATAGCCTCGATTTATTTATTATCTGTGATATTTATTTTATTTTCCATATCCATGTAGATTTAAATTTTAATCTATGAGGCATGCATTTTTTCCCCCATCCTGCTTTCTAGTCAACAGAATGTCACAAGATGTTGTGTTGTTTCGTGTAATAACGATATCAGTGCCTGGTATCGGCAAGTGTTTCACAAGTACGTAAGAGTATGAGTATAATGACCAAGTATTGGGGCTGATACTGATACCAGTATCGGTATTGTGCATCCCTACTCATGCAGCCAGTCCAGGGACAGATTACTACACGGGCCTACTGGGCCGTCGCAGGCCCTTGGGGCCCAAGAGTCAAGGGGCCCCTGAAGCTCTAACCTCTATACTTTCAAGATTCAAGATTTAAGATTATTCGTATTTGTCCTGCAGGAAATTTGTCTTGGACATCACAAAACTGCTGCATACAACACATAACACAGCACTCCCAACACCTAACAAGAAACAACAAAACAAAACAAAACACATATAGCAAAACATAGACTCAATAAATAAATAAGATTGCATTAAAATCAAACTTTTAACAACTGTATTTTCAAATTCTCTCAGGGGAGAACACCCCAAACCCTAAATTGTTTAATTGTAAACCAGCCACACCCATTGACGGGTGCCTTCCTTGTTGTTTGGCGCAGGGGCCCATGGAATGTCGATCCATCCCTGTGCCATCCCCTTTGATTGATTTGTCGTTCTATCAGTCTTTCACCCCCATTCTTCATCCCCGTTCTATCAGTCTTTCTCCTCCATTCTTCATCCTCCTTTTCTCCTGCTCAGGTTTCAAATATCTATTCATGAGCCTTCGCAGTCAGTCACTCAATCACATGTGCCTTACTATTCTTAGTGAGAACAGTTTTACTGCTCTGTGCACAGAAGCAACCATAAACGCACACAAACACACCAGAAAAATACAAACGCTCTCTCTCTCTCTCACACACACACACACACACACACACACACACACACACACACACACACACACACACACACACACACACACACACACACACACACACACACACACACACACACACACACACACACACACACACACACACACACACACACACACACACACACACACACACACAGGTAGACAGACAGACAGACAGACACACACACACACACACACACACACACACACACAGACACACACGTGCACGTAAACGTGCACGCATTACCACACACACACACACACACACACGCACACACGCACACACGCACACACACACTCCGGAAGCCCTCTGACTCATCTTTATTTATTTCACGCAGCAAACTTTGCTTTTATCTGCCACATGCCACTCTCCTGACGCCGGCATAGACTTCCCCTGTTGTGTGTGTGTGTGTGTGTGTGTGTGTGTGTGTGTGTGTGTGTGTGTGTGTGTGTGTGTGTGTGTGTGTGTGTGTGTGTGTGTGTGTGTGTGCATCTGTGCGTGTATGTGTGTGTGTGTATGTGTGATGTATGTGTGTGTGTGTGTGTGTGTGTGTGTGTGTGTGTGTGCGTGCGTGCGTGCGTGCGTGCGTGTGTGTTGTGTGCGTGCGTGCGTGCGTACGTGCGTGCGTGCGTGCGTGCGTGCGTGCGTGCGTGCGTGCGTGTGTGTGTGTGTGTGTGTGTGCATCTATGTGCGTATGTGCGTGTGCGCATGTGTGTGTGTACACGCATGCGTGTGTGTGTGCATGCGTGCGTGAGTGTCTGTCTTCTGTTGCCCATGTTGCATCCTGCCTCCCTCCTCCCTCCCTCGTGCCTGGCTGGGTGTAT
>NC_085860.1:18979934-18984934 GCF_034702125.1 Engraulis encrasicolus
GTTGGGGTTAGCTGCTAAGTGGCGTTCCTGGTGTCTGGCAGCATATTATACCCAGAGAATAGTATATGACAGAGAGATAAATTAGGCGGGTTCTTTTCCGATATCCACTTTACGTCGGGTGAACGCCCCTTTAGGGGACCTTCGATTAGTAGACCTTCGGAGTCTTGAGGTTGAGAATAAATGGAGTCCCCTTAGCGCTGTATATGGCGGTAGTGCACGTCTTGTGCAAACACCACAAAAATAGAAGAAGAAGGAGGGACAACGCCCCCTTAGGACACCGAATTTTGAGCTCACTCCTTTACATTGGATGGGCGGGTTTTAATACATCTTACTCTACGATTCTTTGTTAGACCCATACAGTATAGTATATGCACTATGCAGAGGGATGGGATTGCATTGGGCAGCACCACATACTGTATGGTTGAATATAATTGTGCACATCCCAGGAAATGGTGCAGGAAAAAAGGTCGGAGTGAGTAGTCTGCACACTTAAAATTCATTTTTGGGCCCTGCCGTGGCCTAACGGTATAGGGCACTGGGTTACTACGCCGGTGACCTGGGTTCGATTCCGGTGTCATTTGCTGATCCTTCCCCATCTCTCTCTTCCCGCTCATTTCCTGTCTCTCCTCCACTGTCCTGTCAGAAACAACGGTATATCTAAAAAAAAAAAAAATCGATTTCATTAGTCTGCATCAGATTCATCAGATGACCATGGGACGCACATATGCCCATGTGTACGGTTTCGAGAGCGATAGGATTGCATTTGGCTGGGTATAGCCCATATGCCCATGTGTACAGTATATGTACAGTAGGACTGGATTGCATTTGGCTAGGTAGGCCACATGCCCATGTGCAGTGTACAGTAGCATCCACAGGGACAGGATTGCATTTGGCTGGGTAGCACATATGCCCATATGTACAGTGGTATGGAGAGGGGCAGGATTGCATTTGGCTGGGTAGCACATATGCCCATATGTACAGTGGTATGGAGAGGGGCAGGATTGCATTTGGCTGGGTAGGCCATATGCCCATGTGTACAGTAGTATATCCACAGGGAGAGGATTGCATTTGACTGGGCAGCACATATGCCCATGGGGTCATCCCTATGTTCCCCGGGTGCTATTAAAAGACCGGGGAGCATAGGACCTGGGGAACATAGGACCAGGGGAGCATAGGACCCGGGGAACATAGGTACGCTCCCATGCCCATGTGTACAGTAGTATCCAGAGGGACAGGATTGCATTTGCATCCCGATCCCATGTCATGTCCAGCCTGTCAGTGCCACTCCTCAGTCCTCACCTGTCATGCTTTACTGCAACCAATTTCATGCCCCCACAGCCACACACATACACACACACACACGCACGCACGCGCGCTTACACGCACGTGTGCGTAAACACACGCGCGCGTACACGCACGCACACGCACACGCACACGCACACACACACACTGTCACAATGTCCCCAGCATCGCTATCTCTCTTTGTGATGCTCCGTCGCTCTCTTGCACTCTCTCTCCTCCTTCCTTGCCCTCTCACCTCCTCACTTGCTCTCTCTCTGATGCTCTCTCACACTCTTTCTCTCTTAATGTCTTCTTTTCCATGGACTCTCCCTAGCCTCTCTCTCTCTCTCTCTCTCTCTCTCTCTCTCTCTCTCTCTCTCTCTCTCTCTCTCTCTCTCTCACACACACACACACACACACACACACACACACCACACACACACACACACACACACACACACACACACACGCCCACACAAACACACACACACACACACACACACACACACACACACACCCACACAGAGTTTCCTTCTTTCACACTTACACAGACATACACACTCATATTGTCACCCCCTTGTCTCCTTTTCCCCTCTTATTTTCCATGTGTTCCCTCTCTCTCTCTCTCTCTCTCCTCTCTCTCTCTCTCTCTCTCTCTCTCTCTCTCTCTCTCTCTCTCTCTCTCTCGCGCGCGTGCGTGCGCTCGTGCATGCTCTCCTTCTAAATTGATATCGGAGAGATTTGAGTTTTGCATTTGAGTGGCATATCCTTGTTTCAGTCAGAGAAGAGGGAAGAGGGGGAAAAATAACCTCATTTTGTCAAGCTGAAGTAAGAAAAGAGACATGCGACATGCCATTACACAGGAACTAAACCACCGTGGTGTGTCGAGACGTAAATGCCAAATATGCACATATATTGTGCCAGTCATGTAGTTATATCTGGTATGTACACGCGCGCGCGCACGCACGCACGCACGCATACACACACTCACACACACACACACACACACACACACTGGCGGATGTCTTTCAAAATGAGTATTGCCCTGTGTGAGGCCTCCGGCACGGCTAGCCTGCTGGTTAATTGCTCTTCTCAGAGAGGAAGCAGGTTGACAATCACACACACACACACACACACACACACACACACACACACACACACACACACACACACACACACACACACACACACACACACACACACACACACACACACACACACACACACACACACACACATCTCACCTTGGCTAAGAGGCCTGACAAAGCACCTCGCATATCAGCCTCTCCTCTCCTCTCCTCTCCTCTCCTCTCCTCTCCTCTCCTCTCCTCTCCTCTCCTCTCTCTCTTCTCTCTCTTCTCTTCTCTTCTCTTCTCTTCTCTTCTCTTCTCTTCTCTTCTCTCTTCTTCTCTCCTCTTCTCTTCTCTTCTCTTCTCTTCTCTTCTCCTCCTCTCCTCTCCTCTCTCTCCTCTCCTCTCTTCCCTTCTCCTCTCCTCTCTTCTCCTCTCCTCTCCTCTCCTCTCCTCTCCTCTCCTCTCTTCTCTTCTCTTCTCTTCTCTTCTCTTCTCTTCTCTTCTCTTCTCTTCTCTTCTCTTCTCTTCTCTTCTCTTCTCTCAGCACTGTGATGTGCTCTCATGCCTGCTCCTGCTCCTCTCCTCCCCTCTCCTCTCCTCTTCTTCCCCCTTCTCTCCTCTTCTCCCCCCTCCTCTCCTCTCCTCTCCACTCCTCTCCCTTCTTCTGCCCTCCTCTCCTCTCCTCTTCTCCTCCCTCCTCTCCCCCCTCCTCTCCTCCCCTCTTCTCTCTCCGTGCGACAGGTGCCTCCTCTCAGCCTGTTAGGCAGGCAAACCGGTAGGCGACATGCAGACAGTAGCAAGATCAGTCTGGCATGTACGTAGGTGGAGACGGATAGAAAGACATCACAGGTAGGAAGGAGGGAAAGAAGACTGCTTTTTCAGAGAAGTCATGGGTAAACGGTTAGGGCGTCAGACTTAAATCCCAAAGATTGCCAGTTCGAATCCTGACCCGCCATGTTGGTGCGGGGAGTAATTAACCAGTGCTCTCCCCCATCCTCCTTCATGACTCAGGTACCCTGAGCATGGTACTACTGTCCCGCCGTATTGCTCCCATGGGGTGCCATTGGGGGCTGCCCCATTGCACGGGTGAGGCATAAATGCAATTGTGTTGTGTGCAGCGAGCACAGCGTGCTGTGGATTGTTGTCACAATGACAACGGGAGTTTGAGTTTCCCAGGTGGGCTTCCACTTCACTTCACTTCACTTTTCTCCAAATGTTTCACCACCCTCTCATCTCAAAGAAACTTTCATGCATAGTAAACCAGGCTATCAAAATTACTCCTCTCAGCCCTTCTATCACTCCTTCCAACTGTTTCCATCAGGTGGGTGACAATGTTCCACTAGCACACAAAAACAGATTCAAGAAATCCTTCATCCCCTGAGCTGTAGTCCAAGTCAACACAAGATGAAAATTACTACCTGCACAGCCTCAATATAAAGAACACGTATCGTATCGTATTGTCTTGTCTTGTCTTGTCTTGTCTTGTCTTGTTATTATATCTATGTTTTGTCATGTCTTGGTTAATGTCTGTGGGAGTGATTGAAGCCATGCCAAAAGGCAATTTTCTGTTTCATGTGTTTGTCAGTTTTATAATGATGGACGCATAAATAGCATTATAAAGTAATAGTAGTAGTAATAGTAAATAGTTAACTTATGATTAACAAAACATTTACCAAAAAAAAACACTTTTTTAACAATCTTTTAACAGAGTAGTTATTATTCATTTACAAGAAAATTATAAATGTTTGATTGAACACATTTCCTACTCATTTACAGAAATTTGTTCATGTTTTGTGCATCATTGCTTAATTATTTACTAAGTCTTTATAACGCTTTTCATTCATCCCTTATTATGAAGTGTTACCAAAACACGTAATCAGGAAGGCAGGAAGGCAAGCAGAGAGACAGACGGGCAAACAGGCAGGCAGGCAAGCAGAGAGACAGACGGGCAAACAGGCAGGCAGGCAAGCAGAACGACAGACAGGCAGGCAGGCAGGCAGGCAGGCAGAGAGACAGACGGGTAGGCAGTCAGGCAGTGAGAGGGAAAGCCTAGCAGTGAGACAGACAGGAAGGCAGACAGGCAGGAAGGTAGAGGGAGAGGCAGGCAGTGAGACAGTCAGGTAGGCAGGGAGACAGGCAGGCAGAGAGACAGACCGGCAGACAGGAAGGTAGTTAGAGGGAGAGCCAGGCAGTGAGACAGGCTGTGTGTGTGTGTGTGTGTGTGTGTGTGTGTGTGTGTGTGTGTGTGTGTGTGTGTGTGTGTGTGTGTGTGTGTGTGTGTGTGTCTGTGTCTGTGTCTGTGTCTGTGTCTGTGCGCGCGCGCGTGTGTGTGTGTGTGTGTATGTGCGCATATGTGTGTGCATGAGTGGATGTGTGTCTCCATGCGGACACAACCATGTTACTGCCACGGCTGCTGCTCTCCTGGTCTGGAGAAAATGTAGAGAAGTGTGTTTTTTGCATATGACGTGTGCATGCGTGCGTGCAAAGCATACATGTGTCCGTGAGTGTGTGTGCGTGCATGTGTGCAAGCATGCGCGCATATGTGCAAGTGTGTCCTGCTCTCCTGGTGTGTGGACAATGAACCATATCCCGGCTGCTGAGAATTCACACATGAATCATTTATGCCTCATGGATAACATGGAGACG
>NC_085860.1:18987434-18997434 GCF_034702125.1 Engraulis encrasicolus
ATTGATATGGACAGAGGGAAGTAAGAAAGATAGAGGGGCAGAGAACGATTGACAGAGGAATGATGGCAAATATGTCTGCCAGTTCTGTTTCCTGAAGCAGTCTGCCACAACACTGCAGAGTTCTTCCCCTTGGCTATGGCAAATATGAATAGAGTAAATATTTCATATATTTCAAAATATTTTATATTTTTTTGTACCTTTTATTCTGACAGTACAGTGGGGGAGAGACAGGAAATGAGTGGGGAGAAAGAGATGGGGAAGAATTGGCACACAACCCGGGCCAGAATCGAACCCGTGTCGCTAGCGCAATAACCCTCTGCGCTATCGTTAGGCCACGGCAGGGGCCCTCCCAAACACAGTTTAACGGTGTGACGTTGTGCCATCAAACTTTGTTTGGTGGCAGAAGAGTGTTGTGGACCTTTATCTTTTCCTTCCAGTATGATGGAGCCCCATTGTGTCCTAAAGCCTGATGTAGTCACACTGCCTCTTGTTCGAAAGCCTACAGGTTAAATATTGCTGTAGCACCACTGTCTTGTCCCAAAGCCTAGAGGTCTGAAGACACTGTCTTGCCCCACTCTATCTCTTCCAAAACATCAGGTTAGTATTCTGCAGCCCTATTTTCTCTGTCTTGTCCCAAAGCCTGACGGTTTTTAAAGATACTACTGTATGCAGTCCCACTCTCGCTCTCCCCAAAGCCTTGATGTTTACGAAACTGCCCCGTTTTAGCCCCACTGTGTCTTCCCAAAGCCTGGAGGCAGGGCCGCTGACAGCTTTGGCTGGGCCCAGGACAAAGACATCTGAAAGGGCCCCAAACCCAATACATACTACAGTACAATGTAATGAGTATCCAATTCTGGGCCCCCTCTCTCCCTGGTCCCGGGACAAGAGATCTGTTTGTTCCCCCCAGTCAGCTTCCCTGCCAGGAGGTCTAATGGTACTGTGTAGACCCACTGTCTCCTCCCAAAGTGTGGGCCCAGGACAAAGACATCTGAAAGAACCCCAAACCCAATATGTGGGCCTACAGTACAATGTAATGATTATCCAATTCTGGGCCCCCTCTCTCCCTGGTTTTGGGACAAGAGATCTGTTTGTTCTCCCCAGTCAGCTTCCCTGCCTGGAGGTTTTTAATGGCAGTGTGTAGCCCCACTGTCCGCTCCCAAAGCCTGGAGGTTTGATGGGGCTGAAACAATGTTCATTAGTCATGTCTGACTTCCCAGAGATATTCCCCTCCATATTTTTCTGGGCATATTTTTTTTGTGTGTGTGCGCGCGTGTGTGTGTGTGTGTGTGTGTGTGTGTGTGTGTGTGTGTGTGTGTGTGTGTGTGTGTGTGTGTGTGTGTGTGTGTGTGTGTGTGCGTGTGTGCATGTGTGTGTGTGTGTGTGTGTGTGTGTGTGTGTGTGTGTGTGCGCGCGCATGTGGATGTGGATGTGTGTGTATGGGCACGTGTGAGTGAAAACATGGTGCCAGAGCGCCAAGCCATTCTAAATCCATTAATCCTTGGTTTCCCTCCCTTCCTTTCGTTCCCTCTCTCTCTCCTTCTCTCTCTCTCCCTCCCTTACTTTCTCTCTCTCCCTCCCTCTCTCTCTCTCGTTCTCTCCTCTCCTCTTTCCCTCCTCCTTTTCCGGTTGAAAGTGTCTCTGTGTGTCTGATGCGACAGGGGAAGCGGCATGCTCCTCGCGCTAATGACTTGTTTACCGAGGTATATTTACGAGGGGCTTGAAAGGTCGCTCGTTTTATGCGCTTTCATTACACGCATGCAAGAGTGTGCTAGACTTTCCTTTGCCTCATCTCACCATCCGTTGTTTTCTTCCTTTTCGCTCATCCCGCCATCCGTTGCATCAGATTGCACTGCAGACTTTCAGTTCTCTACTGCCCTCACCCTCTCCGTAATCCTTTATCCTTTTTTTTTCTTTCTTCCTTTGTCTATTTCTCTCTCCCTATTTTCCCCTCTTGTATATAGTCTCTCTGTTTCTCTGTTTCTCTCTCTCTCTCTCTCTCTCTCTCTCTCTCTCTCTCTCTCTCTCTCTCTCTCTCTCTCTCTCTCTCTCTCTCTCTCTCTCTTTATCTCAAGTTTTATTTTCTTTTTCCACAAATACTCCCAACCCCCCACAACTCCCTCAAGGAAAATTGACTACCAAGAATGGGCAAGTTTTACTCCTATTTTCATCCCTCTGTCTCGTTCTCTCTCTGCGTCTGTTTTTTTTCTCTGTATCCCTTAGTGTCTTTCTTTCCAAGCGCCTGTGGCTGATGGGGACATGAATGGATGGCTTCAGAACATTCTGAGACAAGCTCATTGCTCACGTTTAGATTCACACAAAATGCACTGGTGCGGGGCACTGGGAACCCACCCTAACTTCAACCCCCCTGGTTCAGGAAGTGATGAAACTACGTGGGATGAATGCAGAGATTGATTAATAGAGTAAGCTGTGCCCCCCTCCCCCTCTCTCCCCTACATTATACACGCATAGGCTATCGTTCCTCCATTCCTCTCTGATCTCTCCATCACCCCTCTCCCCTGTGCTAATGGAGACTGCCCTAAGGTTAGCTTGTAATGAGCCCATGCTGTGCCCCTTCAGTATCCTCTCTTCAAAGAATCAGAGAATCAGCCATATTTAATCAGTCCCCCTAAAGGCACACACGCACATTGGTCTCAAAAGTCACAAACCCTATATGCTAGCCAATGACCCAGTCATCATTTTAAGTAATGTTTTGTATTTTCCATCCTTGGCATTCATGTTGGAAGTGGATTTGTCTCTCATAGAAATAAATTGTGGCACTCTGGACTTGCTTAGAGATGTAGTGGATTGTTAAAGGTCAGCATAGCGAAGTGCCTTTTCTATTTGTTACATGGCAATCAATGACAGAAATGACTTTGTAACCATTATTTGAAACTTGAAACTGCTTCCTGTTGCTTTACTGTAAACAGTTTTGTCCACCGTGTACTGTACCCTTCACTTCTATAGCTGTACTATTACTGCACCCTGCCTCCATCATGCTGTCTTTAAAGCCCTTTAGGTTTTTTCTCGATTGTTTACACACAATTTCTGGCACTTGACACAATTCTGAAAACATCTCACCCATATAATAAAGTTACTCTACTACTCTACCATTCATTTTGCAGAGAAGTGAAGGGTTTTTTTCCCGTTGTGTGTGAGTTTTTGAATTTGTTGGCCGAGTTTTGAGAATTCGAGACATGATTGCAGAAATTACAGGAAAAAACTGTAATATGACATGCTCATCACAACTGGCATGTGTTCATCCGATGCACACAGCTAAAACAACAACATCAAGAATAACAACCATAGAATAAATTAGTTTAGAACGTTCTGGAATTGGCTCAGCCGTCGGTCAAAGGCTGGGCACTGGACCACTATACTGCCGTGCAATACAAGAACGCAGTAACTCAAAATGGTCGATTTTTTTTTTATATCGGAAATGGGTTTTAAACTACCTCATTTGTCTTGTGTCAAAAAATGGTGGTCCAACACCGTCCCGTTTTGGAGAAAACTCATTTTGAAAGTGCAAAAATGACCCAAAAAAAGTTACGCCTGTTGTATTTAAAGGTTATGTCGTACAAAACTAAAACGCAGTAAGTCGGCGAGTTACTGCTGCACATTCCAATGGGACTGGTTTGGGAGTAGACAGTAATACTAGCCAAGAACGCAGTAACTCCTGCAGTAACTCCATTTCGTGGCAGTAATACCAGCCAAGAACGCAGTAACTCTGTTTTTTGTGGCAAAAAGACACATAAATTTTGTTTTTTTGTTTTTTTTGTGTGCATTAAATTTCTATCCTAAACAAGCATTACCAGGAAGTGTCACCACCAATTTACCGACAACACAGTTGTCGCGCCATATGGAAAACTTTGAAGCCTTTTTTCTCAGTTTGCCGTTTTCAGAGTTACTGCGTTCTAAGATTGTAGGGCAGTATACGCCTGTCGGTGACCCGGGTTCGGTTCCGGCCTGGGTCATTTCCGGGGTCTTCCCCGACTCTCTCTCCAAACTCGTTTCCTGTCTGAGAAATAATGAGAGAAGCCCTACAGAATATGTTTAATAATAAACAAAGGAATGTTCTGGAATTTATCTCACCGTCATTCCATCATTCCAGAGGCATGCGTTGTCATTCCATCATTCCAGAGGGATGCGTTTTGCGTGTTTGCATGGAGGAGTGTGTAGAAGGGTAGCTATGAGAGCCACTGGTGTTTGTAATTGAGATAGCGTTGACAATGCATTATTCAACACATCAATGACAGGCTCTGTTGCCGGCATGTACTCCAAGTCTCCCTCTCTGATACACACGCATGGGCAGACACACACTCTCTCTTTTTATCTCTCTCTTTCTCTCGTGCATTTTCTCTTTGTCCTTCACTCTCACACAATCGTGATCCCTCGCTATATTCAGGCTTTGTGCGGTGAGCCAGAAATTCTGAGAAATCTAAAAGGGGGATCATTTAATGGAGAAAGTCAAGTATGTGTGTGCGTGTGTGTGTGTGTCTGTGTCTGTGTGTGTGCCTGTGTGTGTGTGTGTTTGTTTGTGTGTGTGTGTGTGTGTGTGTGTGTGTGTGTGTGTGTGTGTGTGTGTGTGTGTGTGTGTGTGTGTGTGTGTGTGTGTGTGTGTGTGTGTGTGTGTGTGTGTGCGTGTTTGTGTGTGTGTGTGTGAGCGTGTGCGTGCGTGTGTGTGTGTGTATGTGTGTGTGTTTTTGTGTCCATGCGTGCATTTCCGTGCGTGCATGTCCGTGTGTGTGTGCATGCGTGCGTGTGCGTGCGTACGTGCGTGCATGCCTTTATGCCTGTGTGAGTTTGGTGTATGCATATGTGCGAGTATGCATGTGTGCCAGAGTGTGCTTGGTTGTGAACTGCTGCTATTGTGAAAGTGCTGAGGATGCTTACAGGCGATAGAGGAAACACCAGGGAGTGTGTGTGTGTGTGTGTGTGTGAGTCTGTGTGTGTGTGTGCCTGTATCTTTGTGTGTGTGTGTGTGTGTGTGTGTGTGTGTGTGTGTGTGTGTGTGTGTGTGTGTGTGTGTGTGTGTGTGTGTGTGCGTGTGTGTGCGTGTGTGTGTGCATGCGTGCATGCGTGTGTGTGTGCATGCTTGTGCGTGCGTGCGTGTGTGTGTGTGTGTGTGTGTGTGTGTGTGTCTGTGTGTGTCTGTGTGTGTGTGTGTGTGTGTGTGTGTGTGTGTGTGTGTGTGCGTGTGCCTGTGTGTGTGTGCTGCGGATGCTTCCAGGCGATGGCTTTTATCCGGCTGCATCTGTAGCTGGGAGCAGAGGACCAGAGGTTGGCCTTTGTAGCTGTGATTGGGAGAAGAATAAGGGCGGCTGCTGTCTCTGCCTCTACAGCCTCTGGGGCTGTTGTGGCATTTGAGGCGTCTGGGAGTGCCAACACCAGCCAAACGAGACACAAGTTCAAGCCATGTGTGAAACTGATTCTCTCTTTCCCCATCTCTATTCCCCTCTATTTTCTTTTTTTCTGTTACTTTCTCTCTGTATCTTTCTCTCTGTAGCTCTTTTAATGTATCGCTCTCTCTCTCTCTCTCTCTCTCTCTCTCTCTCTCTCTCTCTCTCTCTCTCTCTCTCTCTCTCTCTCTCTCATCCTTTTCTCTTTCCCTCTTATCTTTTTGTCTTTTTCTCTTCATCTGCAATCTGTCCACCATTCTTTTTCCTCACTCAATCTTTCACACATTGTTCCTTTCCATCTGTTCTCTCACCTCACATTCTTGTTCTGGTTCTCTTTCTTTCAGTCTTCTCTCTCTCTCTCTCTCTCTCTCTCTCTCTCTCTCTCTCTCTCTCTCTCTCTCTCTCTCTCTCTCTCTCTCTCTCTCTCTCATTCTGGTCCTGACTCACTGTGGGTCAGTGCACAGCCATTTCTGAGGGCCAGTGATTGATTTTGGGGTGTTAAGCTTTCACTGCAACCCCACAGAATGAAGAATGAAAAGGAAGGTATGGGTGTCAGGGACAGGGACAGAGACAGCCTCTCTCTGGAGGTTTCTCATGTGATGCATGAGATTGAGTTGGAAAGCCTCAATTGAATCACAGGCCTTTATCATCGGCGATAGATCAAAGAAAGGAAAGGTGAAAAGAAAAGTAAAAGGAAGTGAAAGAAAAGAATAAAATGAAAGAAAGGAAAGGAACAAACAGAAAGATAAAAAAAAATGTGGGAGAGCTGAAGCATGCCACAGTACGCTGCGACAGAAATCTGATTGGTCTGTGACAGAAAATGCAGGTGACCCTTTGATGAGGGTGATTGGAGCAGCAGCGGTTGTATGGCGGTGTAGAGTTCTAGAATGGTGTAGAGGAGTGCCATGTATGTCTGTGAGGCAATCAGACGTCTGCAATGTGGGTCATGATGCTGGGGCACTGAGCTGTCTTAAACTCCCTGGCCCCTTCACACATACAGTACACTGGGTTGTGATAGCCTTTCACTTCAGAAATGTGTGTGTGTGTGTGTGTGTGTGTGTGTGTGTGTGTGTGTGTGTGTGTGTGTGTGTGTGTGTGTGTGTGTGTGTGTGTGTGTGTGTGTGTGTGTGTCTGTGTGTGTGTGTGTGTCTGTGTGTTTGTGTGTGTCTGTGTGTGTGCGTGCGTACGCGTGCGTACGCGTGCGTACGCGTGCGTGCGTGCGTGCGTGCATGTGTGTGTGTGTGCACATACTGCGGTTAAGTGAGGCTGCAGCACTGAGTTCACTGCCTGACCTCTCCAGTTACAAAGCTATGATGGCTCAGACATGGAGCCTCTGACCCCAGAGTTATATCACCTGCTGGCCTCTCAGAATGGAGCTGGAGAGAGATTGAGAGGTCCAGTGTTCAGCTGGAAGAAATGCAACAGTATATTGCAGAAAGCCAGATACAAAAGGCAGCGTGTTTAAGAAACGTTATATTTCAAAAGGTAAGTTAATTCATATTTCAAAAGGCATGCTACAACAGGAGTGCGTTATAGCAACTTTCATGCAAATTATGAAAGCCATGTGTAAAAGGAGAAAGCTTTGCCAATTGAAGGGTTGTAGCACAATGTTTTTTTTTACAGTAAATGAATTAAGATGAAAAGTCCCTTTCATAGTTGACAGCTCTATAGTGCTCTGGCTGCCAACGTTCTTGTATTGCTCACAGAGCATTTTTCGTAGTAGGAGGTTGAATAAGTGCGATCTCCTACTAGTTTGGATTGAGTCTTGAATGCATCATTATTTCCACAGTTACGATATGTGTTACATGCTGTGAAAGGAATGGTAGCTCAATCAGTTGCATATGGAGGCATTTCATGAATGCACAACGCTAGAAACGCTTTTTTCATCTATTGTCATCTGTCACTCTCACCTTGGAGAAATTGGTTGAAAACACAAGTAGGCCAGACCAATGCTGACAGAGCTTTGAAGTCTCAATAGCCTGGCTAATAGCCACCCACATCCTAGCCAAGCTCTCCAATGGTGCAACAACTGAGATCTGTGGTGACGTTTCATGTTTTATCAGCTGAGCCCTATGTCTGGAACTGTATGTCCTCCATCAATACTGGCCTACAAAGTGCAGAAACAACATATTTTGTCAAAATTGAGTTTAGACTAAAAATATCAGATGTCAGGTGGTACAACGGCATGTACTGCCCATGGATTAATTAGCAATTGGTGGTTGATATGTTGTCATGAAAATGCTTCTTAGATAGTCTAACCCGTACAGACACTGACCCGTATACTGGCTATCCCATGCTGCTGATTGGACTCCCATGTCTCGATTTTCTCTCTGCTTTTATTTGTTTTCGCCTCTGAGCAGACAAAGATTGAAATTGGGAAGACTTGCCACCACTTTGTTGTTTTCTGTTTTGTTCTCTTGATCTGACAACCGCTGATACCTGATACCGTTGTTGTTACGCCTGTGTTTGTGCGCTTGTTTGTATATCGCCGCCGCTGTGACTCAGTGAGAGATAACCGTCTGTGCCACGGGGAACAGCAATCGCAGTTTGTTCAGCAGCGAGTCTCTGGGAGACTGTGGGACTGCATAAAGGCTGCCGATTAGCCACATGGAGCGTAGAAGGAGCTGGAAAAGTCTGTGTGTGTGTGTGTGTGTGTGTGTGTGTGTGTGTGTGTGTGTGTGTGTGTGTGTGTGTGTGTGTGTGTGTGTGTGTGTGTGTGTGTGTGTGTGTGTGTGTGTGTGTGTGTGTGTGTGTTAGAGAGAGAGAGAGAGAGAGAGAGAGAGAGAGAGAGAGAGAGAGAGAGAGAGAGAGAGAGAGAGAGAGAGAGAGAGTCGGAAACACACACAAACACACACACACACACACACACACACACACACACACACACACACACACACACACACACACACACACACACACACACACACACACACACACACACACACACACACAGAGTTTGTGTGTATCTCTGTATCTCTACAATAACTCAGAGGTTAAAGGTTTTTCTGAGGCATGACCCTCTAATGAGGTGAATAAAGGAGGTGAAACATTAACTGTGTGTGTGTGTGTGTGTGTGTGTGTGTGTGTGTGTGTGTGTGTGTGTGTGTGTGTGTGTGTGTGTGTGTGTGTGTGTGTGTGTGTGTGTGTGTGTGTGTGTGTGTGTGTGTGTGTGTGTGTGTGTGTGATGATGAATGTGTGTTTGTGTGCACCTAATGCACCTGTCCATATTTGTGCTATCTACACACAGACACACACAGCTGGGCAGCAGCAGGTTCCCACCCCAAGTCTCTGGTCTGTGCTAATACACTCAGTGGTTCTGTTCCATACAGATTACACAGGTGTGCAGATTAGGATTAAGGGGAAGCTACAGAGAGATCCCACGGTGCAGCAAACAGGCCCGTCGACAACGGGGGACAAAGGGGTAAATTGTCCCAGGCCCAGAGATATAGGAGGGCCAGAATTGGGTCCTCATTACATTGTGTGTATTGGGTAGGGGCGCCCTTTCAGACGACTTTGTCCTGGGCCCAGAAAAAGCGGTCAGCGTCCCTGGGTGCAGAAACAGGTTGCTCCCCTCAGAAGTCCTAAAGCTTCAATAGTCTTTCATCCTCTGCTCGCTACCTTCATGTCTCTCCACTCCATGTTTCCACTCCAGTGCCTTCAAATCTTTCTCACAGGTCTCTCTTCTGTTCTCACAGGTCTCTCCTCTGTTCTCACACATGCTGCAGTGCTTCTCCCTCTGTCAACCATCTCATCTTCATAAGTCTTTCTATGCTTCTCAGTGTCATTGTGTCTGTCCTCTACTGGGCTGTGGTGGCTGGTAGATGAGCTTGTTTGGCAACCAGAAGGTTGCAGGTTCGAGCCCCACTCTTCCTGACCCCGTTGGCATGTTCTTGAACAAGATAGGCCTACTTAACCCTGATTTGCTCCTGGTGGCAGGGTTGTACCCTGCATGCCAGCTACTTCCTCCGTGAATGTGAATGGGTGAATGTGAGACATACAATGTGAAGCTCTTTGAGTCCTCGTGGGAGTGGAAAGGCGCTATATAAATGCAGTCCATTTACAAGAACCTGTTCCTATACATGTGTTTTTTTGTTTGTTTTATAACCATGGTGTTGTGAGGAGGGGCAAGACGCGGACAGTCAACCACGTGAGCTAATTTTTTGACCGAAAGCGGTTTCCAACAATCAGAGGTGTGCGCAGCCAGCGTTGTGCAGCCAGGGGAAAAACAAAAATTTAGAACCCATGTGCTGTCTACCACATTCATAATTTTTTGTTTATATTGTCAGTGTCTCCGTTGCTGGCTTTGTGACTTTATGTGCATGCACTCACTCAGTGCCCCTGTGCACCAGATGCTTATAACTCTATATGTGTATTCTCGGTGTCTTTTATGGCTTCGTAACTTCCTATGTGCTTGCACTCAGTGTCCCCTGTGCACCAGATGCTGCCCGGACTGACAAGGAGTGGTGAAGGGCTTTCACATCAGTCCCCAATCAAGGCTTATCACTGCGCAACAGACCGTAGGTAGCAGAGAAAATTGGCAAGAGCAGTGTTGTCTCTGTAGTCTGTAGCAGAAGGGCTTATTGTCCTTCAGTAGACAAAGTGGA
>NC_085860.1:19002434-19004934 GCF_034702125.1 Engraulis encrasicolus
ATAGGCTATCAAAAAACGGCTTTAAAATACAAGCGGATTCCAAAAAAGTTGGGACACTTTGTATTTTGTGAATAAAATAAAAATGCTGACATTTTCAAAACATCCAATATGTTAATAAGGTAGAGCATTATGTACAGACAACATATCAGTTGTTAAAGTCAAGCAGAATTATTGTTTTGAGGTAATTATGTGATCATTTAAAATTTGACCCATGCAACAAATCTCAAAAAAGTTGGGACAGGGACAAAACATGTTGTAATAGTTGGGTAATTCTAAAAATAACACAAGGAAGAATATTTTAAAAGGAACTATATTGACTGACAACATGAATGCACAAATAAAATACCATCAAAGAGAGGCTGTGGCACTCAGCAGCGAATATTTTGAGGGACTAATTACTTATCTATTACACAGAAAGATTGAATTATCAAAATTGCAGGCATGTAATGCCTATTTCCGTAACATAGATTTCTGTCAATCATTGCACGAGTTATGAGATCATGACATACTCGTCGTCAATAAGCAAACTATGACACTCCAACAATGACAGCTGTTGAAAAACTGACCATAAACACAACATTTGATTAATGCACATGATGCAGACATTAAACAGTGTTGCATGCGGAAAAGCTCATTCTAGATGGACCTAGGAGACATGTGAAACTGTCCTCTGATTACAGAATGGAAAATATTTCATCCTTTTTTAAAATCATGGAGTCATGCACCCTCCAGGTTATATAGAAAATTAATACTTCAGCTTGATTTAGTGGTCAGCCTGAAAGACAGCATATATGATGGTAAGGGGATGCAGAGGTGCCTTGGTTATGGTCTTCTTACTCATGTAGAACATTAAAATGAATGTTGAATGATATATACAGACTTTAAACAGCACACATAGCTACCGAGGCATTATATTTTGGAGCACCGCCTTTAGATATTGCCCCATAATGGTGGCAAATTTCAATCTCTACTATGTTCCAACAGTGTGGTTCCATCATAAGAGTAAACAGGTCACAAAATTGTTTTCTTGCAGTCAGGATATGCCACATATTAAGCATAACAAAAAGGTAAACAAGTTGAAGAACACACCTATCAGTTGAGCTGCTGAAATCATGTCTCGCACATCAAAATATCTAATTTTTGAATAACATTATGCTATCAGCCAAAGTATTTAACTGTTCAGTCTCATCCCTTGTGTTGTGTTTAGTCTTATCCAATATAAAACGCATTTTATTGGCCCCGTTCCAACTTTTTTGGGATTTGTTGCAAGGGTGAAATTTCAAATGATCACATAATTACCTCAAAACAATAATTCTGCTTGACTTTAACAACTGATATGTTGTCTGTACATAATTCTGTACCTTATTAACATATTGAATGTTTTGAAAATGCCAGCATTTTGATTTTATTCACAAAATACAAAGTGTCCCAACTTTTTTGGAATCCGCTTTGTATCCCATATAGGGGGCTAGAACACACCTGTTAGAATGGAGTATTTATTGTTATCCACATGTTGCATTTCCACCTAAACAGGAGAAGAATCTCCACATTTAAAAATATTCGGCTATGTGGAAACAGCACCTGAGTGTGTGCCGCTCTTGGCTCTATCTCATTTCTGAGAAGAACAGCTTCTGTCTATGTGTAAATGGTAAGAGAAGTATGTGTGTGTGTGTGTGTGTGTGTGTGTGTGTGTGTGTGTGTGTGTGTGTGTGTGTGTGCATGTGTTCATTCATGTGTGTTTGCTCATGTGTGAGTGTTTGCAACATCATTGTTAAGCATGTTGATAAAGAGGTGATAGCAGGCGTTTGACACTCCAAATAAATCATCCCGTCACTAATGATGAAATTAGAATGTGGAGAGAGGCCTCTTGCCATTTGGTTTGGGTGGCGCTCTTGTCAGTGTGTGTGTGTGTGTGTGTGTGTGTGTGTGTGTGTGTGAGTGTGTGTGTGTGTGTGTGGGTGGATGCACAATGATGTGTGTCTGTGTGCTTGTACTGAGTGTGCTTGTACCATGTGTCTGGTCTGTGGTAGGTGAGCATGTGTGCGTGCGTGTGTGCGTGCGTGCGTGCATGTGTGCGTTTGTGCGTGTGTGCGTGTGTGTGGTGGATGTGTCCACTGTGGCGTTGAGGCTCTCGAGATAATTTCAGAGCGTGTGGCATTTAATTGGGGCTTTGGCACGTTTCAGTAAAATGACTCTTGCTGCCACAGAGCTCTTGATAAGTGTGTGTGTGTGGTGTGTGTGTGTGTGCGTGCGCGTGTGAATGTGCGTATGCTCGCGTGTGTGTGTGTGTGGCATTTCTGAGTGGGATGCCACGGCAATTTGATGCGTGCATAATGATGTTGGGGGGGATGCTTATATGCTTGTGGGGTGATCGGCTCCATGGAAACATGCATCCCATAACTGACTGTCTAAGAAAGAAGGTGTAAATGTAAAATTAGAAGAAAAAAACATATATGCTAATTTAATTGAGTGTGGAAAATTTCCAGGAAAAGGTTAAAAA
>NC_085860.1:19015050-19017550 GCF_034702125.1 Engraulis encrasicolus
TTGATTAAACATGCATCTACATTCTGATCCTCTCTGGGCCAGAGACATCAGGCTCTTCAAAATCACACACATGCACACGTAGATAGACACACGCATGCACACACACTCGTGCACACGCACACGCACACGCACACACACACACGAGCCAGGGGCGGATTAAGAAATTATGGAGCATGCACACGCACACATACATGCATGGGTAGATGACGGATAGGCAGCAAAAAACATTTTTTTCACAAAACATTGTTTATGAGGGAAAAAAGTATATGTCTACGTAGTGCAGCAATTAATCTTTCAAAAAATCCAAGTGGTCACAATGTTGGTCTATTCATTGATTATTTATTTACGTTGATAAAGCAATTTGCTGAAAATATGTCCTTTGGTGTGACGTTAAGAAATAAATATATTAAGTAATGTAGAAATGGCTTGATGGAGTTTTATGAACATTGTTACACTCTTCATATTTATTGCAATTTTTTAAAGTCTTAATTTAATGAGAAATTACCATTTAAGTATTTTTTTTCCCATTAGATGGGAGATTATAAGAAACCTTCGAGGAAAAACAGGGATATCTTTCTTTTAAATGTTCAAAATTGTCCGAATTTATACTACCTTTTCAGGGACGATAATTTGTTCTTCCCTAATGCAATATTCAGTGTTTATCAAACATATTGTTTAGCTCAAACAAATATTTGAGCGTTTAAAACATGTCACACCGTAGGACATTCATGTCACGCTAAAGGACAGAAATGCAAAACTGAGCCAGAAACAAATATATCAACATGATTATTTTGTCTTTTGATCATAATATAATGTTGTAGTCAATACGGACCTACACTTTACAATATAAGTCTTTGAATCATCGATTATCAGCCTATCGTAACTCTTAATGACAGCCATGCGGTCATTGAATGTAACCTGCAGAGCTCATAAGACTCATACTGAAGGGTGACCTCGACATGGCCATCACACTTTTGTAGGTATGCTATGACTGTCACACCATTGAACCTGTAGTGTGTAGTGGCCAGTGCCTGTTTGGTATCTCAAGCTGGACAGCACATTTATGCTGTATATTGAGCTCTCCACAGCATACTTTATTCATCTATACTCCTCTATATACTCTCTCACTGATCTTTCCTTCACTGTTACCGTTATATTTTATGGTGTCAAAGCACCATTAATGACATTTTATATCATTTGACAGTATCTAAAATCAACAGCAAATATTCATCAACAATGCATCAAAGTATAAATTCCAAAGGCCAATAAAGGAATAAGTAATTTGAATACACAATATTTATCTAGTCAAACAACAAAACAAAAAAAATATGTACTACCAGTTGTTTTGAAAGCTATTTCTCAAATATCTAGTCCATTGGTGTGACCTGTTTGTCCTTTGGTGTGATACTCCAAAGTGCCACACCATAGGACTTTTACCATCACACCATAGGACTTTTGAGCTTTTGAGTTAATTTAAAGCCATGTCGTTGCCAACTGAAATACAATTTCACCTTTAGTAAGATGCATTTTCATACATCTACATAAGAAAAAAATATGAAAAATATACACTATTGTCAAAATGTATTTTATGACTGTCACACCAAAGGACTACAAAACTAATACATCTTGTGGTAAGAAAACATAATTGATTGACTGAAGAACTCTGAGAGAAAAATCTAAAATCCACCCTTGCCATTGGCTTCTTAAGGGTCTAAAGTCACAATTTATGTACCGCTGGAGCTTCAACAATAGATAATTATCCACAGAATTAACCAAAAATATGATGTCACACCACAGGACATTGTTTTCATGCGACAAAGTTTCATAAGTCCATACGGTCTCAGAAAAACAGGAAAAAAATTAAGCATTGCCACTTGCTAAAATAGACACCTTGAAAAACATGCCAGGGTTGTTTAGACAAATGATTGAGCTTTGATTATTTATTTAAAAATGTTTTAATATGGAGAACCAGGCTTGCCTCAGTCACACCATAGGACAAATGTGACATTTGACTCAAAATTAAGTATACTTATTTAAGCTCTGAATTTATTACACATTACTTTTTTACAGTTGAGTACAGGGTACAGTTGAGACAAACCAAATATCTCTGGGTAACCACGTAACTGATCTACTTTTTGCTGTGGACATGCGCATCTTTATCCTCTTAGATCATGGGAAATTTGAAACCAGCAGAGAACGCAGATCCAAAGATATTGGGAAAATGCTGTTTTCGACAGGTCAGATTTACTTCACTAGGGTCCTTCAACAATGAATAGCCTATCTACTGACCAGTAGTTATCCTCTTGATATAAGTTACATGATAGCAAGCCATGATATGTGCTCTAAAAGCAGACATATTTCCTGATATCATAACAGTTAAAACCATTTAAAAATCTTTATCAATGTGTGATCTGGCCAGAAGGGGACAGTTTAGACGCTAGCCTGTAGTGCTAATTTCACTATGTAAAACCAATGTAAAGATGCTAACGGGTACAGTTGA